>NC_092036.1:8129453-8429453 GCF_003086295.3 Arachis hypogaea | reverse complement strand
ACAGAGAATTTTCTTATACGCTAGATATTATTAAAAAGACGAAATAACACAAATTTTTGTTTTCGAGCCAAATAAAAGGTTATATTCTCATATTTAAAATACTTATGTTGAGTTTCTAACCAAATTTATTTAGAAAGAAGATATTTTGTAATTGAAACTTAAAGTTGACTCGTGCTTGCAAATAATGATATATTTATAGTGAAATTTACCAATAATTATAATATTTCATATGAATATTATATATATTTTAAATAATTCTTGATTTTTTTATACAATATTTTGAATATAGTATTTTCTATTTTTAATTTGTATATTAAATTTATCTAAATAATTAAAGAATCGTTTGTCAATATTTTTTGATAATATATTATTAAATTCTACTACTCAAATAATTATATTATTATTATTATTATTATTATTATTATTATTATTATTATTTTGACAACATTTAGTGAATACCTATAAAATCCGTTTTAAAATATATATTTTGGTTCATTTTTTCTTATAGACATTGCGTTATTTGTTTACTATACATCACGACACCTTTTCTTTATTAAATATAAGTACTTTGTGAATTTCTTTATTTTATAAATTGTTTGGTATTATTAGTTTAAATAATAAAAAATATAAAATTTATATTAGGTAAATATATTTATGAATAATTTATTTTAAAAGTATATTTCAAACATAAATATATTTATTAAAGAGATATGATGATGTATAGTTATGAGCTAATTATATTCTCATATATACAACAAAATACATTCTTTTCAAATCTCATAGTTTTAACATATATATGAAGAAATTAGTAATAGTTTAATTAACCAAATATTAAATTAAATTTATTAAAGTTGAAATAAAATTAACTAAAAATTTTGGAAAATAAAAATTTTTAGCCAAAAATGACCAAACTTACTATTTTTTATTTTATTTAATATATTTTATAATAACTAAATATTAAATAAAATAAGTTTTGCCTTTTTTTTCTAACATTACCATAAAATGAATAACTCTAAAAATACATATACCTTAACGCAAAAAAGATTTGAATTATTTAACAAAAGAATAATAGAAATAAGTGAACCGAATATGAATGATTGGAATATTCTTAACATAATAATATATTCTGATAGAAACAACTTAATTAAGCTTTTAAAAAATAGTTTAAATAAAAAATATTTATATTAAAAGTAGTTTATAAATAAGTTATTTTGTATTTAATTTTTTATTTTTAAAAGTGCTTATTTCAAAAGAAATATGGTAAAAGAAAAATTATTATGAGAGAAGTTATTTTTTTTTTTAACTTTTCTATAAACACTTAAATAGTTTCTTAAAAAATTACAATTTAATTTTGAAAATTGAATTAGACATTAATACTACTATTTTTTATAAATCAAAAGTTCAAAAAAAATAACTTTTAAAACTTTTCAAACGGACCATAAGTTATCAAATAACAATAATAATAATAATAATAATAATAACAAAATTAAATGTCAAATGAGAAATTTATTTTATTAGTTTGGCACTTTCTGAAAGAAATTAATGCATTCTAAACAAATTGAAGATATGTTTCTAACTTTTCTTCAATGTTAGATATTTTAAATATATACTTTACTATTTTGCTTTCATTTTGATTCTTGAAAAATTATTTCACTAGGCAAGGATAACATGTTGGTCAACCTAAATTAATTTCTTGGATATTTGTAGTTGTATTTAATATATTTATACTTAGAGTATTTAATATTCGGTCTAAATCTAAAATATATTTTGTTGGCTTCAAATTTATTATTTTTATCTGGTATAATTTTCGAGACATCTTTAGATATATTCGACCCATTCCAAAAACATATTTTATAATTAAAATGTATATTTTGCAATAAAATTAGTAAAAATGTTATATTTTTATACATCAATTAATTTTTTTATATTGTATGATATTATTTTTATTTTAAATAATTTATTTTGATATAAATGTTATATGAAAATATTGGGTAACCAAAGAAAATTAATCAAAAATAGGCAATTTACTTTATTTAACATTCATTAATTATTGCGACAATTAATGAATGCTAAATAAGGTAAATTCTGGCTATTTTTTTTGTCTTCTTAGCATTTTCAATGCAATAATGCTAGGGAGAAAAAAAAATCGCCAAAACTTATTTTATTTAGCATTCATTAATTGTCGCAATAATTAATAATGCTAAATAAGATAAGTTATAGTTATTTTTGATTGATTTTCTTTTATTATCAAACATTTTCGTTTTTCATGTTATATAACTTTTAATTATTAAGTTTAATTTTTAAAGATAAATTATATTCATTTATTATATAAATTTACAAAATTATATATTGAATTGACCATTTTAACCCAGCTCGGCACGTTCATAAGCTGATGTGCACCCCTATATATACTTATTAAGTTAAGATGTCTACCACATACTGCTTTCTTTTATTTTTCTTTGTATACAAAGTACTCTCTATCTCTTTCTAGCAAAAATATATTTCAACTAAAAGATGGCTTTCAAGAATGCTCTTTTGATCCTTGCAATTTTAGCCGTGATTGTTCTAATTCCTTCCGAGGTTCTAGCTCGGGACTTACCAGCAAAAGGATGTACCCCAGGAACAGGTTTGTTTTAGCATTTATATATAAGACATAAAAATAAAAAATTGTTTATAAAAGGCTTTTACTTATTAACTCTAAATTCCCCTTTTTGAATTATCTTCAGAAGTGAAAAAAAACATATATGATATTTTCTTTTCAAGTATGATTGTATTTCTCATGTTATAAATTACAAATTATAAATTCAACATGTTTTCCAAACTTCCATATTCCTAAAAATGTATTATTGTCTGCTTGCAGTTTATAAAATAGAAGGAATACGTCAAATTGCTGGACCAGTTGGGTTAGGAAAAGATGTTAATGACTTGGATGGTGGAAACTACAACATTCAATGTCGCAATCTTTGTTGTGTGCAGGGATTCACTGTATGTTGCTAATAGCATACAAGTGAAAGACGTTAATTTGTTACATCTGTGCTATGTTGAATCTTGAAACTAGTATATGAGAATAAAGGAATAAGATGTATACCATATGCCTAGACTTTAATTTGGTACACCATAGGCTGAATAATAATCAACAGCTATATACATAGCTTGCAAAAATTTTGTAACTGGATCTATCAGAGTTGCATAAATAATATTTTTCTTTTATCCAATTTGTTTCATTTTACATTCTTTTATGTTTCATTTTTTTTCTCTTTTAAATATGGTAGGTGTAAATCGTAAAAATTTATATATTTCACTACAAGAAACACTATTAAAATCGACAGAAAAATCGACGACGTGATGTGTCGTTTTTAAACGTGTCGATTTTTCAAAAATTTAATACAATTGACGGTTTGTCAAACCGTCGATAAATTTTAAATAAAATTGACAATCTTTTTGTCCCTAATATGAGTTTAAGATTTTTACCTATTTAATAAAAGCGACAAATTTATCGTCGATAATATTATATAAAATTGACACATCATCTGTCGATATTTGATTCATTAAAATTGACAAAGTTGCCGTTGATTTAATTATTAAAATATCGACAAGCTCTCCGTCTATTTTTTATTTATTTATTGTTGTCTATTTTAAATGTTAAAAGCGACAACGATGCCGTCGCTTTTAATAGCCATATTTTTTTCTTTTTTTTTTCCTTTGAAAAATAATAGATAATTAATGCAAATAAACTTTTAAATATGGAAATAAAATTTATACTAAATATTAGATAACGAGGCAAATAAATTTTTAAATACAAAATAAAATTTATATTAAATATTAGATAATTAATTTACAAACTTATCAAAATAATAATAAATAATCTTTTAATTTAAAGATTCAAGACAAGATAAATAATTAAATTCAAACTTATATTAATTTAAATTACAATTCACTAATAATACAAAATATTTAAAACAAAGTAAATAATCCTACTCTTAATCGTTTAAATAATCCTCATCTGAATTATCGAGATAGTTAAAATCCTCCTCTAACCTGATTTAAAAAGTACTTTGCAACTTCTCAAAGAAAGTGTAGTTCATCCTCTCTTTTGAATGTTTTTTGTATTACTGGGTCTTTCCAAACTGCTTCAACCAAGGGTGCATATTCACGTGTGGCTGCAGTGAAGAATGCATCTAAATCTCCAGTGGCTATAATATCCAGGAGCAGTCAGAGAAATGCTTTAGCCTTGGGTTGAGGGAATAGATGCATTCATTTGTATGGCGTGCTTGCTTCACCATTATCACCTTAATAAAGATCGTATTATTCCTTTCTTGTATAAAATGAAATCAACTCTAGGATTTGATTAAATGAAATCAAGATATAATTTTGAGTACTGCTAGGGAGTCAATAGTCTAAGTGTACAATGGGCTAAATTTTTTGCCTAATATGAATAAAATGAACACCACCTATACTATCCAGAATAACCATCCAAGTACCGGGGATAATAAACATCTCATGTCTAAGGATCGAACTCTTGACATTTCGAATCTAAAATTCTGATACCATGTCATAAAACCACTCATCCCAAAAGTTTAAACTGATAGAAAAAGGTAACACTAATGAAGCATTAAATGAGTTAATCTGTAGTTTCACCAGGAGAACCTTGTCCACTCATTCTAGATATAGCCTCTTCCTCAAAGGGCTCTCTTCCATCAATCAAAATGCTAAGATATTTATACATGTTACTTTCGATCATCAGTTTTATATCTTGCAATTCTTTAGCAGTAAATTTGTTCCCATACAAGAACTTTGCTTGCTCAGCAATTACAAGAGTAGCACAAAATAAGAATCATGTTATGTGAGAACGAGCAAAAAATATAACAAAAGTCTACTCATGACTACTATTCTAAGCCAATATTTTCTCATCAATAATTTTACAAATATTTAAAATAAATTTGTTTCAACACTTGCATATACCAACTAGGACCCAAAAGGGTCGCTCTTCTAATGCCATTCCAAACAACTCAGATGCTTATATCAGAAGTTATTCCCACGTCTAAACATTTTGCAATAGAAACTACCATACCTGCTTAAATATGATGCTAGTTCCAGAACTTTGAATTCCAAGAAGCAGCGGTTTCTGAACTTTCTTCTGCTCCAGATAATTGAGAACTGTAGTATAATTACTAGTCTCATCTCTTTGCCCATATGGCTGTCCATGGGAAAAGGAAGAAAAAATAGGGCACAAACAAATCTTGTTGATGTCTGTTAAAAAAAAATAAACACCTCTATTAATATTATACATCTTTAAATGACATCAAGATGTTTGAATCTAGAAATGTTCAGGTAATCTTCAAAACAAAAATCAGACCTTGGTTTTGGAAAACTGTGTAGCAGTGCGCATGGAGATAGAGAAGGAACCTGTGAAGATCGAGCTAGGAAGATAATAAAATTGAACAACACACTATAAAGTGTTGAAATAATAGCTATAGTTGATAGATACGATATGTAGCATGAACTTTATATTGTTGTTGTGTGGATTCAAATATAGTCACAATATTATATTATTATATACCTTCAATGATCATATAATAAAGTGTATTATTTCCTTAACTTTTCCATTGGCAAACAATTATTTTTAGTAGAATTTATGAAAAAATATCAAATAATTACTCAACCATTGATAGAATGTGAGCAAGAGAGTGTATGAGCAGAGAACCATAGAAACGAATTGAAAAATATAATGTGAATTGAAAAATTTATTCCATAAACACTGTTGGAAAACTAAAACTTTCATCAATTACATGCCCTTCAAAATTCTCTATCTGTTGGAAAATTTGTTTCATAAGCACTGTTAAAAACCACAAATAGTCATGTTCAATAGATATATGTGGACCGTGTGACATAAGGCTATGTATATTATTAATTTTAAATTTAAATCTTTCAAATTTTACGAACTATATATATATATATATATATCACAATAATTTAAAATAGAATTAATTAGGATCTTATCTAAATTTAAAATTTAAATTTAAAAATAAAATAAATAATTATTTTTCATTTTCAATTAATATTCTCAATCATCATACTATTATTATATTTTTAGAACTATCTCATTATACGGGACGAGACCGGACGAGGAGGGATAGCTCGCCTGCCTCGTCTAATTTTCGAAAATGCATTTTCTTTCATAAACAATGCTTCTCTCTATGTTTCTCATTTTACTTTTAACTTTTTGAATTTATTCGATTCTTGCCTTCTTTTCAACTTTTATGTGATTCCTACAATAAAAATAATTTTAATGGCAAATTTTTAATTAGTTGCAATAACAATAATTATTGATAAATTTATCAAAAAAATTTATCAAATTTAGTAGCAGAATAAATTTAACAGTATAAATTTCGGTGGTAACTATTTATTGACAAATTTTTTTATCTGCTACTAATTATCGGCGGATATAAATTTGTAATTATGAAATTCTAGAACTTGTTATCGTGTGATTTTTTTTCAATAAATCCAACGGTAATATATTATTTATTATTAATAATTAATTAATAGTACCGACGGTAAATTTAAATTTTAATTTTTTAAAAAATTTGTTTAAAAATTCAATATATAATTTTAAATAGTTAAATTTAATCATTTTTAAACTAACACAATTTAAAGTTTTACAATTTTTTTAAAAAAATTCAATTAAACAAAAAAATTAGATTTCAAATGCACCAAATTCTTAATTACAAAAATTAAAAAAAATAAATCAGAAATCGAAAAAATAATATTGATGAGTATTAGAGATTAAGTAATACTAATACAACTATATTACATAAAGAATCAACCATACCAAATTATTTATGATATTAACAATTAACTAATTTATCATCTACAATATTAACCATACATTATCATAAATTAAGCTAATACAATAGCCAAATCAAACACCAATTCATAACCAACAAAAACTTCATTGTCAACTATCATTAATATTAATCATTTGAGACGGTTCTAAAAGTTGAAAAGTACATAAATTTTTTTAGTTACCCAAGATTCAGTCTTTATTTTTCAATTAAGTTTGATGGAAGTTGACCTACTAAGTTATTGTTTTGTAGAAATCTGTAACAACTAAAGAGAATCCAATAAAGAAATAACAAAGAACAGAAAAGATAAAAGAACTACAGAGATACTAAATTAATAATCAATAATAAGTAGTAGATAAAATAATGTACAACCTATGTATGAGTTATTTGGAAAAGAATGAATTATTATGTATAATCATTCTTATTATCAACTTCTAGCTTCACATCTTTTGACTTTACAGGTCCATTATAAATCATTCTAATCATGGTAGAAAATAAAATGTGTCAACAAATTTATGATTATCATTTTGCACCAAATAATGCTTAATTTATTGCAACAATAAAACACTGGTTTAGACTTAGAAAGATGTGCCACATACATATATAATCCACAATGTATTCCGTATTAATTGTGATACTGGAATATGTTCCATGGACAAACCAAAAAAATAATACAGGAAACCACAAGCATAGCGTGAACTAACCACAATATAAAACTAACATTAAGGCCATTGAAACTCAAAATTCTAACATTTAACTTGCATCAAATACTCAAACAATAGTAACAGTATTGTTATTTGTATAAATTTCAGAATAATTATTATCTAAATACCCAAATACTGGAATAGATAACCTTTCACTCCAAAATTTTTTAACATGCTATAATGAATGATATCCAAATATGAGAAACAGATTCAATTTTTTTAAAAAAAATACAAATTACAAAACATTCGCAAGATGATAAAAATTGTGGAAAGAGCAGTAAATAATTTACCTTCACCACAAAAAAATTTTTTGATAATGATGTGAAGAACCTTAGTAGGCATCCTTACGGTCCCTTGGCAGAAGCACGGATAGAGGAGTCGAGCAGGACAACCAAAAGCGGCAAAAATAGAAGGGGATGCAGCGGCAACTGAAGCAGTCACGGGCAGAGAAACCAAGGCAAAGGTGGAATTGAATGATGGTTCAAAAAACAGGTTAGGACAAAAAAGAGTTAGGATTTTTTTATTAAAATAAAATGAAAACAAGATGGAATAGGAAGAGGGATGAGGGCAACCTACCTGGACGACGGAGGAGAGATACAACTTCGGTGACAGAAGGAGCGGCAATGGTAGCTCTTCCAACGGTGGTGGAGACAGAAGGAGCAACTCCATTTAAGGAAACGAAACACAATACAGGCGATTTGACACAGACTTTGGAGGAGAATGGAGGTGGACAGCGTCGGAGGGTAGATGGAGGGGCTGCCGTAGGTAGTTGCAGGGGAGAGAGAAGAGAGAAGAGAATGGGGGAGAGAGAAGATTGTTCTGGAAAGTGAGTGGAGAGTAGGGTTGCGCATTTTGGATTTATATCAGGTTTTCCGTCAGATTTACCGGATAAATCCAACGACAATGCATTGCGTATGACTAAAACATGTTCCATTAATTGAGTTTTACCGGCAGATTTGGTAATTCTGACGGTAATACTCGCGCCAATTTTTCTTTTTTTCCTTTCAAATATTACTAGCAAATTTATCGTAAAAAAAAATCTAATCCAACAATAACTTTTTTACCTGACGAATTCATTGTCATATCCGTTTTTTAACCCGCCATTAACGTCCGATACTAATTCCGACGGTATTCACTATTTTTCTAGTAGTAATATTTCTTATTTAACTTATGTATTTATTGTTATTACAATATGTTATAATGGTAATTATATTTTTTTATAATAATTAAAAAGATCTTTATTAATAGTTATATAATTATCATTAAAATCTTTTTAACTATAAAATATAAAATGATTAATGTTTAATAATTACTAATAAATATATTAATAATTATTTTTATTATTGTTAAAAATAAAATAAATAACCGCTAAACATATATGTGATATATATGCCATAGTTATTAGAATCGAATTAGTGATTGAATTGGTCAGATTATTGGGTCACTAGATCATTAGTTCAACCGATAAATTACTGATTGAATTGATTAATTTGGTCTTATGTAAATAAAAAATAAAATATAATAAAAAATTTAGAGTTAAAAATTTAAAATACATATTTTTACTAATATTTTAAAAATATCTAACTGTTCTAAACAATATGGAATAAAAACAATAAATATTTTGTTAATTTTACTCTATCATAAATATTTTTATTTTATTTTTATATTAAAATAATTATTATTTTTAAATTTTAATCATTTATTAATTAGTTTATATCTATTATATTATTATATACTACAAGTATTTATTGAAAAATAATATTAATAGATATTATATAATTATGAAAAGAAAATAATAAGTGAGTTTATAACTACCGTTAAATAAAAATATAATTAATTTAAGAATGAGTGAGCTTATAATTTAAATTAAATAAAAGTAAATTATTTGCTGAAAGATATCAATATGTATTTTAATTTGCATATATACTAATAACAAGCAAGTTAGCCTAGTGGTTGAGGATACTACGTCATTTTGAAGAAATTTTGAAATTGAAACCATTCGATCGGATCGGTCTTTACCGAATTTGATCGGTTTTTACCGGTTCATTCTAAATTTGACCGATTTGCACTGGTTTCTTTTCTTGTGCGATTCGATGTCATCGGATCGGTATAAGATTCGATTCATCGATTTTTTGGTCGAATCAGTCCGTCTGATCCAATTTTAATAACAATGATATATACTATTAATATTAGAATTTAATTTTAATATATTCAATATAAAATAATTTTATATATATTATATTATGTAATATCACATCAATAATTATACAAAAAAAACTAAGAAAATGACCAACTTAACCTACGTTAAAATTTTCAATTTTTCAAAGTTCAAACTGAAAATTGTTATATCTGTTTGAGAGACTAAATAACTTATATTATGTATAATCTTTTAAATACTATTTTAAGTGTTAACTCACTAAACTGGACAGTAGACACCAAAAAAAAAAAAAAAAACTCACTAAACTAACTCCAATTGGGCTGATTATCGTGTAATTTAACCAAACAATACATCCGGATTGTGTTAACATTTTTTAGTAGTACTAGTAATACAAATTTAACTTGAGAATACTTACACAACAATAGTGCGTGAATCTCATAATTGTGACCTATCTTGTCCCATATTTGCTCCATACGTTCTTACCTATTAGCTTGTCCATGGGCCAATATCCCCACATTCTCATTCATTTTTCTTATTTATTAATTATTACTATTTATTTTGAGGGGAAAAAAAAGATTATACACCTCATAATTCTAGGAATCCTATGCTTCTTCCCTCTTAGTTTAAGTTGTGGTACATTCTATTCTATAGCTTGATTTAGGTGCATGCACGTGACATTGTAGGCAAGCCCTCGTTTTATACCATACTTTGTTGAATAAGGTTTAAAAAAATATGTTATCAAATTATTAATGTTTAATTACAATAATTCAATAATCATTTTAATTCGTGCACAGTGAATAAAGCCTGTTAATTAAGGAATCCAACCTTATTAGTGCTGACATTATTCCCACCTCGATACAAATTTAAATTTTCTAAATAAAAAATTTCGTACAATAACAAAGTAGGAGTTAATTATTATTAAATTTGTAATTTTTATAAAATATTACAATGTATGTCTCATTATCTTAGTTAAAAATAGTTAACTTCTTACTTTATTATTACTTTGCCAACTTCTATAATTTAGAGAATCTTAATCTTTGATACTAATAAATATGTTGTTCGATTCAAAGAAAATAATAAATATTTGGATTCTTACATTTACAGCTTTCTCAATTGTCATACTACTCATACAAAAGATAAAATTAGATGGTAAGCTATTACATTACGCCACTAGAGATTAAATTAAAAAAATGTAGACATACGTTATATTTAACAACTAAGTTAATATATATTTTGGAAAGAAATATATGCTTTAGGCTTAGGTAATTTTGTAAAATAAAAGTAGTTCTGAAGTATTATACCTACTCTACAATTAAATAAATTATACATTTAAATTTCGATTTATATATGTAATAACTAATAATTAACTAGTAATAAACTCTTAAATAGAGAGTTCTAATTCGCGATAAATTAGTTCTTGATATGTTAAATTAAAATACCGTTAAAAAAAATTATACATTTTGATTACTATAGATTTTTTTGAAATTTTTTTAATGTATAAGTTAAATATCAGCTAGCTAGAATGTAACAATATTTAATTTCTTCATTCAAACACACATAAACTCATAAAATAGAAAAGATAAACAAAGTTTGGCTTATATATTCCCTAGGAATGAAAGCTATGATGATTCCCATTTAAAAATAGTTGTTCTGGTAGGTGGGTTGAGGTAAGACAAAAATGGGGAGTGTGACAGTTGGTTTTAGAAAAACAAATGGTATAACATTAATATACGTGCCACATTTTCTAACAAATTGTAAGCAAGTTGATTATAGATAGAAATCAATAATAGCGGTTACTAAGCTGTCAAAATTAATACCAATCTCATCATACCGAATAAATAACAGAAAATGACTTTTTTTTTTCTGCAAAATATTTAAATTTATTTAAATAATTTTTTTATTTATAAAATATATACTCTCTTCTTTTGTAACATTAAAGAATATATATTTTAATTTATTTGATTAAAATTTTATTTAATAATAATTATAACTATATAAATGAGTAATAATTATTTGGTTGATTCAAATAATATTAATATAATAATATAAAATATTTAATTTAATTTTTATATATTTCATGATTAGTAATAAAATATTAAAATAAATAAAATCTATCACAATAATAATAAATATATTGTTAAATTTAAAGAATTAATAATAATTAATTGATAATAAACAAACATTATTATTAGAGTTAAAAGTCCGATCCAATTATATATGTGATTAAATTTTTTTTTACTAAGAAGACCATAAGGCCAAAAAAATCGAAAAGAAAAGAATTATAAAGTATGGGGATATAAGATTCCACAACTATCAGCAAAGAGATGTATTTAGATTTGTTCAGGGCTCTTTAAAAAACATACTTTCTTTTTCACTATCCAATATCAGGTTAGCTAACTTATCCGCTACCTGATTAGCCTCTCTGAACACATGTTGGAACTTCACTCTCCAACTATTATTTATCATAGCTCGTATTCTTCGCAGAGGACGAGAAAGAGTTGGATGACACATGGGATAATTTTTTATAAGCTTGATCGCTCTTTGAGAATTCGATTTCACTATTAAAAATTTGATTCCTTTACTTTAAACAATTTCCAACTCCACTTTTATAGCATTAATTTTAGCTTCTATAACCTTTGTATTATCAAATCTTCTAGCAAATTTCCGCACCTAATCACCATTTTCATTCCTTAGAACTCCAACACAACTCGTCGGCTCCAAATTTTTTCTGGAGGTTTCATCAGTGTTTAGCTTGTAGCAATTCTTCGGGAAAATTTTTCTTTAAATTTGTTTAATGTACAAAAACTAGTGGCAATTAAAACTGATCCAATAACAAGCATAAAGTTCGTAAGTTCTCATAGATTCAAAGAAATAGTTGTTAATCACAGATCATACGAATACTTCTTATCAGAATAAAAAAACAAGCTTAAGACCAAGTAATGATACAAACCCAAGTTCACATCATTTGTTTATGGTCTATGGAATTGGTAGCTAACTAAGATTAATTGTTTCACTTTCATCTGAACTAAACTCAAATCAACCGAATCAGTCTTTTCTCTTCTCTCTTCTCTTTCATCCACGTGATTACTTCTAAGAGTAAGCAAGAAAAGGTAGGTCTGATTAGGACTCAAATCAAGAAGGAAAAGTAGTTACCAAAATCAAGAAACAAAGAAAAAGAAGAAGAAAGTCAGAAGTTAGGGTACTAAAAAGCAACGATCAAATCCAAGGTTATTCAGAAGATTATTTCCATTTTTGTGCTTCCCAAATTGCTTGTTAAAATGCTTTCCTCCCTCAAGTACCGAACTGAAAAGTTGAAGAAAATAGAGGTTATAAAACTCTATTGTGTATCAACGGTCAAGAATCAAACTTGGAGCCAAAGTTTTGATATACGGCTCAGATCCTTCAAAAATTTTAAAAAGAATGAAAAAGAAGATGGTAGGTATGGATACATATATGGTTCAATCAATGCTGCTATTCTATCTCTCTTCTGCACCGCTGCTATTGTTGATATACGGAAGAAGTCAAAAGTGCTGGAGTCAAGTATCAAGCTTTGGAAGCTTTACTCCTCTATTAAAGGGATAAACGGCCAGAGATTGATTCAAGGAGTGAGAGCACAAAGTTTGGATTTCCGTAACTTACAAAGCTATACATTCTTCTCCTTCATGGTTCTTTATTGAATATTCTGCTTTCTCAATTTTATCTTTTTTTGTTTCAATGGAAAAATGCATTAAAGTGATAAATTAAGAAAAAACTATTGAGAGAAAAGGTAAAGAGAGTTAGAATTAGAGAAAAGCCAAATGTTTATTTCAAAAAAATTTTGTACGTTTTTCTGTTTTATAATCATGATCTTGAGGGAATTTTCTTACTAAGTTGGGTAAGCACTTAGTAGTTGAAAATCTAGGAGGTGAACCTAATCAAATCTTGCTTGGATAGAAGTTGGGTTTGTCACAGATAGAATCAGGTTGAATCCTAAGAAAATTAGTGTTTGAAATCTTTGAAAGATAATGAAAATTTCACTACAGTTGTGAAGAAGATTGGATGTAGGTCACATTGCACATGTTGGTTGAATCAGGATAGATATATGGTTGTATCATTCTTCATTCTTTGCTCTAATTCTGGTTTTATTCTTTAAGAGATAAAATAAAATTGTCTCCAACTTATTCTGTTGAACAAGACGTCACAGCAACTCTACTTTTATACAATTCTGTTTTGGTTCCTCTATCAATAAGAGACAAAATAAAAGTGTCTCATGCGTTTTTAACAAAAACATACTTAATAGATTTTCTAACCTTCATCCAGTTTAAAATAAAATCCAACAAAGTAAAAAGATGCCTAGATTCAATCCCCCTTATTAAGTCATTGATAATCATCATATATTATTATAATTATTATTATTTGAGTCAAATAAATAATTATCACTAACTTATATATAAGTATAATGAATATTAAAAGTATTTTGGTCAAATAGACCAAACGTATGTTATATTTTAATTTTACAGGAAAATAAAGTATATATTCTATAAAAAATAAAAAGGAGAGCATTATTTAAACATTTTTAAAAAATAGTCATTTTTTCGATAAATAAATAAATTCCATTTTTTATTTTATTTTTTCTAATAAAATTCTCTTATCTTTTATAAATCAATCAACTGAGAATTGATATATGCTTTGAGCTTTTTTTTTTTTGGGAACCTAGCTAGATTTGTTTGATTTGTGAAGGTTGTTGGAAGACAACTTTTCATACTTTGCTATGCTAGTTGTAAATGACTTTGGTAGGGAACTAAGGATCATAATAATAATAAAGGATATGCATTTGGTTTTGATTTGATTTTATAGTTTATGGTAATAATATAATGATATATGAATATGAAGATATTAATAACATAGCGTGAAGCATGCGGGTGATTGGTTTCAATCTACATGTTTTATGGTCTGGTGACATTGAAAACAGTGTCCCCCATTTAGTCATATTGGTGTGCCCTATTTTACTTTGATTCTTCCTTTCCTAATTGATTGTACCAAATTCAATCTCTACATACCCTCCCAATTTAGGGTACATGATTTTACATTAGCATTTTATATTTAAAAAAAAAAACCTTTCTTAGTGCATTAGTTGTTGTTTATAGTATCTCTCACTCTAATAAATTAATGATTAATTCATCGCATATTAAAACACATTGAAATTTAAATTTTCGATACTTTCTTAAACAGATAAGGAATCTAAATTTATTTTTGGTGCATTAGTATAAACTTAAAACAACCAATCTAGACAGATCAAATAGTTAAATTATTTGTTCGCTTAGATAAATTTTAAAAATTTAAATCTCATATTGTGTATGCAGCAATTCATTAGTCAACAAAAAATTATTTAATAAAATTTAGATTCATTATAAATTAATATCTTACGGATTTAGAAATAACGTGAAAAAATTATAAACCTAAAACATATATCATAGAATTTTAAATTTATTTTTTTTCTTTTGTCTCAAGAATACATCAATCTATAAATATTTCTATAAATACTAGCTAAAATTTGTATTGTATCTGAATCTTAAATGACTAATCAAATATTAAATTCACCTACACTATAATATAATAGAAATTAAATGTCACAACCAGCTCAAGGGATGAAAGAGGCCTCTTTTGTCACATAATGAATATGTGGAGGAGCTTTCTTTTGTATCTTTGACTATGTCATCCCTCTTATATATCTATCTCTTCTTCAATATTTACAATACATATTTTTACTAGTCACAGCCTTTTTAATGACTAATTATCCTTTTTTGACGTACAAAATAAAATGCATTGTTATATGATTAATAGTCATTACATATTTAATTTAGAGTACATTTGTACTCCAAATTGAATAGATAATAATTTAGTTAAGGTTGATTTGTTAAAATTTGTTAACCAAAAACTTGTATAATAAATTAGTTTATTAGATTTTTTAATTGATTTGTTGTTAACAAATTTTTATATAAACTAATTTTATGGCCGATTTTTGGTTAACCTAGTTGAATATGATTCTCTGAATCATAGTTGTTAGCGATTTCTTTTAAAATCATGTTGAAAATTATCGAATTTAAAATTGATATATAATTAAAAAGAAAAAGCTGTTAAAGGTGGGGTACACCAGTGTACACATGTGTTAGACAATTAATTTTTGGCAATGTATACAACATAGACGAAAAACATATATACACATAGTTGATAGTTGATACTACCACTAACCCTTTTACATATGTATTCAACAGAAGCCAACAAAACACACATAGAAGATGATGATGATGAATTGGTGATGATGATGAGGGACAGAGAGACACCCCTTTAAGCCTTTGCTTTTACTACTGAGCCTACACAAACAAGAGGTGGCCCTCCCTTCCCCTTCATCAAAAATATTTTGTACTTTTTTTCATACCCTTCTTTCTTCTTAGGTTTAGTTCATTCTTTTTTCTATCTATTATTATTCATTTTCTTTCTCCCTTTCAATCTCAATTGTTCTTCTTCTGAGCAGTCCTTTGTAGAATTCATGTCTGGCTTGTATAATCAGATTTCCTCACCTGCATCTCAAAGGGCTAATTCACCAAACATAAACATGAGAAGCAATTTTGATGTTGATAGGTATGAATGATTCTATTCTTTAATTTGTTTGTTGTTTTTTAATAATATTGAAAATTCAACTCATTTGTTTGTTTTTTTTCAGTCACTACTTAACTGAGCTGCTACAAGAACACCAGAAGCTTGGTCCTTTCATGCAAGTTCTACCCTTGTGTAGCAGACTCCTCAATCAAGGTTATTAGTTTTCTTTTGATTTCTTATGTTTTAATGTGAAATTCAATAGTGTTTAGTGTTTGTATCTTCAATTTCACTACTCTTGTTTGTTCAATTTTTCATTTCTATCGAGACACCTCTCTAATTTGATTGTTACTCTGAACTAGTTTATCACCTTTTCTTTGTATTCAGGGTTATAATTTTAATCTTCTTTTGTAATGCACCAAGTACTCAATTTCAGTTTATTGATTATGGATTGACTCAATCATCCTACATTATGTAATTTTCTGTATGAATGGTTCTTTACAATTCTGAATCTGTTGATTGGTGATAGAATCATGAAAAAGGAAGAATACATTAGTATAAGTAGACATTAAACTCCGTTGAGATTTTTTGTTATATATATCTTGCTAGAACCCTTCCCATTCAACGATTTTCAACTTATATCAAGAAAGTATCATCAGCATTATTTGTGCTCTTTTAGATTCTGTGTTGCTGTTCATACAAGTTCTTCTTATATTGAGTATCATTTTCATTGTATCAGAGATTTTAAGGGTTTCTGGGAAGAATGGAATGTTGCAGAACCAAGTAGGATTTAGTGACTTTGACAGAATGCAATATGTAAGCCCGAGTCATATGGTTTCCTCTGAGATAACACCGAACTTCACTGGCTGGAACAGCTTGTCACACGATGTAATTATCTCAGCATTTTGTTCTAACTCAATATGAAACTTTCTAATTGTTAACCTAAGATTATCACATGCGCACATGCGACACCCTTTGATTTGTTGTGGTAAGGGTAGATGTTTTATTCAAATGCAGAGATGTTAGTGTATTTATCCGGTCACGGCATCTTAATTTCCTTTAAACATTTACCAGCACTCTTTCAGCCTTTCATTTCTTTTCTCTGTTTAAATCTTATGGCCATTTCTGCATGATTTGGTAACATCAGAGGCTAAGTGGAGTACAAGGCCTAAATGTGGATTGGCAAACATCACCCCAAGCAGTTCCGAATTCTCACATTGTGAAGAAGATTTTGCGTTTGGATATTCCGAAGGAAGGCTATCCAAATGTAAGATATGTAAGACATTTTCTGCTGCATTTTTGTCCCTAAGCTCTAAAACATTTATGCATCCTCTAATAATGTTAGTGATATTTTTCGACTTTCTATTAACCCTTGAATCACTAAGGCTAGTTTAGCTTTTCAGTTTAATTTCGTCGGCCGGCTTCTTGGCCCAAGGGGTAATTCGCTCAAGCGGAGTCGAGGCAACAACTGGTTGCCGTGTGTTTATCAGAGGGAAAGGTTCAATTAAGGACCTAGACAAGGTATCATCTCATCTATATCTTATTGGATAGTAATACAATTAACTAACCACCAAAGATTATGAAAACTGAACAATTGAAATGAGTGGCAAATAATTTAACAGAACCTAATTATAATAACTTTTTGAATATGAAGGAAGAGTTGTTAAGAGGAAGGCCAGGGTATGAACACCTGAATGATCCACTACACATTTTGATTGAAGCTGAACTACCAGCAAGTGTTGTTGATGTAAGGTTGAGGCAAGCACAGGAAATCATTCAAGAGCTACTTAAACCAGTGGTATGTATATCTCTCTTTCTAACTCTTTCATTGGTGAAACTTCACATATATAGTTCCCAACATAATCTCCTTCCATTTTATCTGTCACTGTTACTTTTTAGTACTCTTAATGTCTTCGCTCGTATACATGTGATGTTGCATTGATGCAAGGTTTAGCCAGTTGAATTGTTTTTCCTTTTCTGAATTGGCAAGTGTTAGAGATATAAACATTCATGTTGCGTCCTCCTATAAGTTTAAGCTTTTGGGATGAGTGGTATCATGAAATTATATCAAACTCTATGTCTGAAAGGTCTAGATGTTGTCTTCTCCTATAAGCTTAAACTTTTGGGATGAGCGATATCATGATAGCAAGCTTGTAATTAGGGAACTCATATAATCTTTGAGTTTTGGAACTTATATATAGTTATAGTCAATAGAAATGTAGAAAGGGTAAGCCTTGACGCTTGATCGTCCCTGAGCAAAATTATGAGAACAATATGCGTTTAGTTTGCGTTTTCGTTTTCTGTTTTCATTTTCATGAGTCCTCCCATACATATATAGATTATATTGTATATCAATAGACTAATTAATCATCCTTCTTTTGAATATAAAATGACGAATTCGTCGTATTTAAATACTAAAAGACAGCCTTTCCTTACGCATTTTATCAAGAACAAGATTGCAATTTACTCTTATTTACATTTCTCAAGACAAAACATTTTGTAGGAAGTATAGGTATTGATATATATAATTTCTTTTTATTTAACTTTTCTTTTTTCTTTTATTTAAATTTCTTCTGTTTACATGTGAAGGATGAGTCACAAGACTTCTACAAGAGACAACAGCTAAGGGAACTTGCAATGCTGAATTCCAATTTCAGAGAAGAGAGCCCTCAATTGAGTGGTAGTGCCTCTCCATTCACTTCTAATGAAATTAAAAGGGCCAAAACTGATCAGTAGGGGGAAAAAGTTGCTTTCTATGTAACTAAAAATCATGTATAGCTTCAAATGACAAGGTGGTTTATTGCAGAATATGTAATGCTGATTTTGCAGAACAAAAATAACAGGGGGGAAAGGGACATATATATTATATTCATTGTGACAATATCTATTGCATTATTAGTATAGCAAAAACTGTTTATTATTGATAATGTTTAGAGAAGACATGTCTCATAACATAAGTGTACTTTTTGAACAATGTTATAACTTATAACACTTGGATCTCAATATCAAAGCTACATCTTGAGACAAAATTTATTTGGAGAAGCATTATGATTGTAAGGAAATAAGGAAGGTTTATGTCAAATCTTATAAAAATACAGAATTATCAGGAGAAGTTAGTGTATCATTTTACATGATCATGAGGTCTAAAATTTGTTCATAGAAGACATGTAAAATATAGAACCGGTTAATATGCTTCATGAATTATTTTCTTCTAACAAACCATTTTCGGAAGACCATATCTTGAGAATCATGCCAGTAGGGCCATGGAAGTTAATGTAGATGTTGATGTTGTTGACTGTAACACTGCTAAGACATGTTATATTAAAACTTGTTTGGTTTTGGTTTTGGTTTGATGATTAATGATTTGTTTCTGCAAAGTGGGGCTATTTTTTGTCACAGCAACCACCTTTGTCCATCACTTTAATTCCTAGGCCTCATTTACACCATACAAGGATGAACTTTTTCAATATTAGAGGAAATGATTAAGTATGCTTTATAAATTTTTAGGCTCGTGAATTAATGTAAACAGTTCCTTGATCATAATTGTTATAATATATTCTTTAAACTTTGATTGACATAAAATATTCAGATACTACATATATCGAAGTAAGCTGATATGGTTGATTGTTGCATACATAAGACAAGATTCAAACTCCAATACTTATTTAATCGATCAACCAAGTTGGTGAGTTAGTCTATGAAATACTCTTTCATCATATGGTAACTCACAAGTTTTTTTTAGTTTCTCACAGTATTTTTTATTTCGACCGGTTAAGGATTAATTTATTGCAGATCAGATCTCTATTTAAGGGTTTATCGTTAGCCAATGAATTGTTACATGCACAAGGCGGGATTCAAACTTTGACACTTACTTAAACGGACTAGTGAACTAATCACTAAATAACATGGTTACCGTAAGTTACAAGAAATAACATGGCACTAAGAATTGGGCCGCTCGATATCCAAATGAAAATCCAGGCCCAGTTAAAGCCCAAATTCCTGAGACCATAGATAACCCCAGCGCATATTTTTTCCGTTACTTGCAGTCACCAGAGAAGGAAAGAAAGAAGAGAACTCAGAACCGAAACGCTCCGTACAAGAGAAGAGTAATTCGATCAAAGGAGGAAGAAGAAGAAGAAGAAGAAAAAAAAGAAGATGGGGAAGGGATTCGTTCCGATGAAGGCGGTGACCTACGGCCTCTCACCTTTCCAGCAGAAGATCATGCCTGGTCTATGGAAGGACCTGCCTACCAAGATCCACCACAAGGTCTCCGAGAACTGGATCAGCGCCACCCTCCTCCTCGGTCCCCTCGTCGGAGTCTACTCGTAATTAACCTTCTCTCTCTCAATAGCGTTTCCATTCGATTCGATTTTGTATTCTCTCTTCACTTTTGTTTCTAGGGTTTCGACTTTAATCGATTCGATGCATTGCTCCTTTTTTCTTATTCCTTCTTCGTAGCTTCACTGATGTTCTATTTCGGTTCACTTCGTGTGATGTTCTATTATAAAATTATCGAATTGAGGGATTTCGTCTTCTTGCGATTTTGATAAATAATAATCATCGATGATTGATTGCTTTTTTGGCCTTCTTAGTTCCATCGAATTTCGATTTTGGTCCATTTCCAGTGTTTTTCTTAATTTTGATGGAAATTTTTTTTTAAAAGAATTGATTCGCAAATTTGGTCCCGAGTTTAGAGGTGGCTATATGGAAATATAGGCTCTCAAAAACTCCGATTTGATCCCTAGGAATTATAGTAAGGACTGATATGGTAGATGTCCCTAATTCATAAGGACCTTGTGATGGGTTTGGGATTTTTTTCAGTCACTGTTGTGTTTGGTTACTGTGTCTCTGTTTTGGATGAATCTGGAATTTACTGTTTTTCAAGTTAATAAAAACTTGTTTTGAAATTTGTGATGGTGTGCCATTGCTTTATATTGTTGGTTACGTTGAAATGTTTATAATGATTAATGAGTGATTCTTGATTATATCATTAGCCATTTAACTATTCTAGTTCTTGTCCTGGTGCTTGGTTCTTCTTGTTTTTGTGTTTTTCTTGTTTGAAAATGCTGGAAATTGAGCTGAAATAAGCTATAATCGTCGTAATAATAATGAGAGGAAGCTCCACTAGCTTAGCATGCATCTATATTTGAATTTGAACGCTAAAACTTTTTCATATAAAATTCGGAAATATTAGTCTTTCTCTCTTACTCTAGTTGCCAGCTGTCCTTGTGTTCCTGAGCTAAATGACTCAACTACCAAGGATGCTTCCTCTTGCGAAGGATACAGTGCCTTCAGTGCCCTCGTGTGAACCTAGAGGCACCAAGCTAGATCATGCTAAGTTGTTAGGTCTCATGTCGATAAGCTTAGCCTAAATGTGGTTGTGATTAGCACTGCTGTGTGTGATTATCTCTGCGTTTTCATTGAATTTTGAGATTCACTGTTTTTCAAGCTAATGCAATTTAGTTGCGTTTTTGATGGGGTGGCACTGCTTTACAACATCGAAATGATGAGTATAATGGTTAATGAGTCATTTTTAAGCATAGCAAGAGAGACATGCAAGTACTCTCTGAAAGCAAATGTTTGATTATGTGATTATTGATTATAGCATTAGCCATTTGATTTTTTGTGTGGATAAAGCTGGAAATTGAGCTGAAATCAGCTACATTGTCAATTATATGCGAGGATGTTGCACTTGTTTACCTTGATTCACATTTCTTTCTTTCTTTCAAAAAATATCTTGTATTCGATATCAAAGCTAGTGTCTCAGGGAAAAGCTTAGCCTAAATGTAGCTGTGGTTGGCATTGACATATGTTTCTTTCTCTCAGCTTCCCATGCTTCAGCTTTTGCTTTTGAATCTAATGTCATTCTTTCTCATATGGGATACGCAGGTATGTTCAGAACTACCAGGAAAAGGAGAAGTTGTCCCACAGATATTGAGAGCATGACATTATCAATATTTGGATGGTTTCCAACTTTGTTGCTTTAGTCTTTGTCTATGAGCAAATAATAATGTGTTGAAACTTATTTTTGCCCTTTTGCTTCTGAGATGCCTGTGAATTTGAGACGTTTCAACGTTGATATGTCTTAATGTTGATAGTTTTCTTCATTTTACTTTATGGTTGCGTTCCCTTTTTCTTGTTTCATTTTGGTTTGAGATTGGTATATCATGAAATGAATAGTGAAAATGAAGGTAGTGATAGAGTGATAGTATCACGTTATGAGATACAAACATGACAGTTTCATGTTAGGATCTCACCCATGGAGGGAACATGAACGTCGGCAATTTCAGGAAACTTAAGTACAAGTAACTTCAATTGAATACCCATGTACCAACAGTTTGGACCTTAATCTCTTGAAATTGTATCATCACAATTAAGATTCTTGTTTGTTTGTTTTTAGGAAATGAGCTCCCGAAGAAGGGTGATAAGAAACTAGTAATGGAGTCTATTTTCCATTTTACTTTTCCATTTTAACGTATTAATGTAAATAATAAAATATCTTGATTTGAATTCAATAAAATAAGAAAATTAAAATTGGTTAGCATGAAAATTTAAATTTTGGATTTGTTCAAATTCAAGACAGACTGTGTTCTTACTAAGTAATGAATTAAAAAAAATCGTAATATTATACTAGGCCAGTAATCATTTGAACTTTTAAACAGAGTGATGATTAACATTTTTTTTGTTCAATTAATCTGTAATGTCTCAATTATCGGTCACAATAACAACTCCTGGAATCCAGTCTCAATCTGACCTAAATTGGAGTTGAACATCGTTGTATCAGAATCATCATAGTGATGAATTGATGAGTAATAAGACAAGTAGGTATCGTAGAATTTTAGAAAATTTTTGTCCTGGACATATAGATTTCTTAAAAAACTGCAGTTTGTGAATGGTGCAGTTGGCCCCTCATTGGCTCATTGAGCTAAGCTGTGTGCCCAGAAGCACATAGAAAGTCTTGATTAGGCAAGATTAATAGTAATTAATAAATTATTTATTCCCTATAAAATATCTATCGTTTTAAAATTTTAGGGTTTAGCTTTCATAATCATAACTCAGCTGACTTTCATCTTTATTTTTATTTTAGCATTTACATATTGCGTTGAAAAGTCCGTTTCCAATAACTTTGATTATTTAAAAAATCACTTGAAAAAGTCTTGCTTTAAGAATTCAAAAAATTATATATTATTTAGAAGTATCTCAACATGAAACAACTTTTGGGGTTAAAATATTAAGGAACAAGTAAATTGTATTTAAAATGTGCAGATTGCTTAAGTTAATAATTATATTTGGGATAAAGGTTTAACCCTCAATTTTAAGATAATTTTATATATTTTTAACACAAATAATTACAAGAAACATGCCCCAATTTCCCTTTCTTTGAATTTTGATATACTTGTGTTACGTCTACATCTATTTTCGCCATTTACTTTAATATTAATTTGTCTCTTAGTCAATCGTATTGATATTGAAAAAGGTTACGGAATATAGCACCAAAAATACTGGTCCATACGTTAATAATTGTATAAACAAGGCATAGGATTCGGTGGTCCAGAAACTTTTGGACCACTTGGTGGGTCAAGTAGAAAATATGTTTTTAGAGTTTTTTTATCAATTGTTACGTAGTTTTTGAACTAATTTTAATTACAAATCAACTCCATATATTTTATTTAATTATAAAAATAGTTTTTTATTTTATAAATTATTATTTTATCAATTATCAATTATATTTATTAACAATCAAATATAAAAATAACAACCAATTATATCCTCCGTTCATCCTAATAATTTCAATTGATTAAAAAATTAACTTTGATCTCGTTACGTTCGTCCATGGCTTCTAAATCGTGTTTCCTTGAAATTCAATCGATCGGTTTTTCAAAACAATTGATTGAATGATAACTCAATCGATTGGTTTACACTATATCACAAAATAATCGATTGAAAGTTGTAAGGTAAAATGGTAAAAAGCTTATACCAATCGATTGTTTATACTTTCCAATCGAATGAATGCCTCAAAACAATCGATTGTTGTTGTTACTCAATCGATTGAATTCACAAAAACAACATGGATTTGCCAAATACAATCGATTGGAAAGTGATGACATTGAAGTTTTAGCCAAATTCAATCGATTGGTAATGTAATCCAATCGATTGGAAGGTGATGAAGTTGAATGTTTTGCCAATTTCAATCGATTGGTAATGGTACATAAAATTTATAAAATGATATTTTCTTTTAAATTAATTTATAAAATTTTTTAGATTTGTGTCTTATGAAAAGTAAAAAAAAAATTATAGTAGAGTAAAACTTAGCTGAAACCAAATAACATAGTGTAACACACATCTTTGATCAATATTAAAAAAAATTAGCCTAATTATGTACATAAAATCCTAAAAAATACAGTTTTATCTTTTTTAATTGAGTTAGCTTTAAAATACCAATAATGCTTTTTCATGTGCTGCTTTTAATCTAAAATCCTAAAAAAAAAATTGATTTAAAATATTATAATGTTATTATATTGGCACAACACTTTATTTTTGTATGATAAATATAAGTACATTTTTATATAAAGTATTTAAAGTATATAAAAATGTACTCTTATTATAAAAAAATATTTAAAAAGTCATTAAATTTTTATATGTTATTAAAATTTAATAAATACAAGTATATTTTTATATGTTATTTTTAATTCAATGTACTAATAGGAGTTAAAATTAATTTATATTTAATAATTTTATACTAAAATTAATTTACTATAATTTTGTTTTATACTTCTTTTAGTATATTTTTTTATATTATATAGTATTTTTTCTAGTATCTTATTGTATAATGTGTAATTAGAATTACCATTTGATTCGAAATGTGAGTAATTCGAATCAATTTGATTCGAACTTCCTCCTACTCACGTGTTCCTACTAATTCGAATTGATACAATTCGAATTATGCTTTTATAATTCGTTCTAAGTTGATTCGAATTACTTGTATGCAATGGTTGGGAATAATTGGAGCTGTATTGATTCGAATTATTAAGGAATGTAATTCGAATAAAGTTGTTTCAAATTACATTAAAGTGTGCTTTGGTGAATTCTTGTATCAGATTCTTGTTTGGCTTATATGCGTAATAAACTTCTCTCCTTGGCTTAAATGTGTTTTTTACCCTCAATTTTATATTAACTCTAAATATATTAAAAAAATTTACTCAATATATTCTAACATTTAACTAATTGCAAAAACTTATCCCAAAACATATTTACAAAAAGGGGCCTGCTACACATACAAGTAAAAAGGCCGTACAAGTTTTACAAGTTATCAGCCCAAACTTCATTAACACGCGCATTAACTCATTTTGAATGGAGCGTAACTACACGCGCCCCACTCAAACGGTTCTCTTCGTCTTCTTCTTCTTCTTCTTCTCTTCTTCTTCTTCGTCTTCGTCTTCTTCTTCCTCTTCCTCTTCCTCTTCTTCTTCTTCGTTTTTTTTTTTCGATTTTCATGGTTTTTGAAATTTTTCTTATTCTTCTTGCTGCACGTTCTTCTTCCTCTTACTCTTCTTCTTCTCCTTTTCTTTCGTTTCTGCGCGTTCTTCTTCCTCGTTTTCCTCTTTTTCTTCTTCTTCTTCATTTACGTCTTTTCTCTCTGTTTTCTCGTTTTTTTCGATTTTTCATGGTAAAATCGTTTTTGAAGAAGAAGAAGCAGCAGAAGATGAGGAGGAGAAAGAGAAAGAGTTCTGAATTATGCATAAGATGTACTTCAACTTGGGTGTATTTTCTTAAATCCTTTGGGTGTATTTTCTATAACCCTTTGGGTGTATTTGAGTGATATCTGACTGATATCTATGGGTGTATCTGACTCATATCTATGGGTGTATCTTACTGATATCTATGGGTGTATTTTTTGTTTCAGAAAAAATGGCAAGCATTACAGAAATACACCCAAACGATTACATAAAATACACCCAAGAGATTACAGAAATACACCCAAACGATTACATAAAATACACCCAAGAGATTACAGAAATACACCCAAACGGTTACAGGAATTCACCCAAACGATTATAGAAATACACCCAAAAGATTACAGAAAATACACCCAAAGGATTTAAAGAAATACACCCAAAATCATGCATAATTCAGAACTCTTTCTCTTTCTCCTCCTCATCTTCTGCTACTTCTTCTTCTTCAAAAACGATTTCAGAGCTTGATATCAAAAAACAATAGAAATCGAGAATAACGAAGAAAGAAAATAGAGAGAAAAGCACGTAAATGAAGAAGGAGAAAGAGAAGGCAAGAAACAAAAGAAAAGAAGAAGAAAGAGAGGAAGAGGAAGAAGAACGTGCAGCAAGAA
This sequence comes from Arachis hypogaea, assembly GCF_003086295.3. NCBI lineage: Eukaryota > Viridiplantae > Streptophyta > Magnoliopsida > Fabales > Fabaceae > Arachis > Arachis hypogaea. The sequence continues at coordinate 8,402,828 of NC_092036.1, read as the reverse complement.
GAAGAAGATGCAATGAAAACGTGCCGTAACAGTATGTGGAGGAACTAACGTCAACGACGAAGAACAAACCAGTGAGAAAGGAGGAGAAAAGAACGATCGAAAAAGAAGGAGAAGAAGAAGGGATGTAGCGCGTCGTACGTGGAGCAGCGCGTAATTTGATTTTATTGTTTAATGAACTTGTAAAGCATACAAGCCCTAATGGCTTGTATGCAGAGCTTTTCCCTTACAAAAAATAGAGCACTGGTTACTAATATTTTAATGAAACTAAATTTGTGCATAACACAAATAAATAAATTAAGCATACTTACTACTTGATACGCTGCTACCTTATCAATATCATATACTTTTTGTATTTTTTACTTTGCCTTACTTGAATAAAAGCAAAAGGTACTATTGATCGGCAAAATTAATTTTATAAATTACCAATCTATAAATTAATTTTATGTACCATTACCAATCGATTGAAATTGGCAAAACATTCAACTTCATCACCTTCCAATCGATTGGATTACATTACCAATCGATTGAATTTGGCTAAAACTTCAATGTCATCACTTTCTAATCGATTGTATTTGGCAAATTCATGTTGTTTTCGTGAATTCAATCGATTGAGTAACAACAACAATCGATTGTTTTGAGGCATTCATTCGATTAGAAAGTATAAACAATCGATTGGTATAAGCTTTTTACCATTCTACCTTACAACTTTCAATCGATTGTTTTGTGATATAGTGTAAACCAATCGATTGAGTTATCATTTAATCGATTGTTATGAAAAACCAATCGATTGAATTTCAAGGAAACACGATTTGGAAGCCATGAACGAACGTAACGAAATCAAAGTTAATTTTTTAATCAATTTGAATTATTAGGATGAATGAAGGATATAATTGGTTGTTATTTTTGTATTTGATTGTTAATAAATATAATAAATAATTGATAAAATAATAATTTATAAAATAAAAAACTATTTTTATAATTAAATAAAATATATGAGATTGATTTGTAATTAAAATTAGTTCAAGGACTACGTAGCAATTGATAAAAAAACTCTAAAAACATGTTTTCTACTTGGACCACTAAGTGGTCCAAAGGTTCTTGGACCACCGAATCCTGTGCCTATAAACAATATCCGAAATTTGAGTTGTCATCACGTCCACAGAGTAATAATAATAACAATAAATAAATAAATAGATAAACAAGGGAGGAAAAAAAAAAAGAATTTGCAGGCATGGCCTTTGCCTTCTTTTCTTTGAGATAGTTCATCCTACTCTTTATGGGTTTGGTTTTGTTTCGGTATTTTGCATTTAAAATCTCACATCACTACTTGCAAATATAATTATTATATTTTTATAAATATTAGATCATTTTCATCTATTAATTTATTTTTATTATTAAATTAGCTCGATCTACTACATTTTAATTTTTTGCTATGAGAGTATTTAATAGCAAGAGAATAAGTAATAATCTAAGTGATGAAAAACTTTATGAAGCTTTTATTTTTAGTTTAGCTGAACTTGTCTTTTTCTTACATATAATTAGTTTTTATATATATAAAAAAATATATTTTCACCTATATAATAAGTGAAACATTGTGCCTGTTTAGTTTAAGAATATATTTTTTATTTCTATTAGTTTTGTTGTTGATATTTTTAGAAATTCGTGAAAAATGAAAATGAAATTGGATTAACGCACTGTAGCACTGGTATGAATTGGTGGCATCCTTGTCCAATTATACATTAAGAGAAAGTAACAATATTAGTTTAATTTCAAAATAAAGGATTATTCGAAAACATCGATCTCATGCAGTCCATATGTCACTCTTACAAACAATAATAATATAGTTGTATATTAGGTTCTTGCATGTTGATATATAGAATTGAAAGTTATTTTGACCATTATAGATATAGTTTTTTCTTTGATATTTTCATGTCCATACAAATATATATATATATATATATATATATATATATATATATATATATTAGGTTGATCTCAAATTGAAATGGTATTCATACGTACACTGTCAGTTAGGTTCTATATTTCTATCAGGAGTCAGATTTTTAAGACAGTCGTGTAAGGGTAAAACATGCACCTATATTAACGTACTAATATATAATGGAATAGGAAAAAAAACAACACAAATATTACATGAATTTAATCATCATATATAAAAATTGATCGTTGTTAGTTCACAATAAAAAATTAAAAAAAATCACTTGACATAAATTTATTAAATTTTAAAATTAAAAATATTTTATTTTTTAATAATACTTACAAAATATCTTACCAAAAGTTGATTTTTTTAATTTTTTAGAATATATATTTAATATTTACTAATTTTTGTTACATTTTTTTTGAGATTTATTTGTTGTTTGTATTATTTAGAGTTATTTTTTTCAATAATAAAAATTTTTAAATACTATTTTAATAGTATATCTTTTTAACAATTGTAATATAATTTTTTTTTATATAATTATAGGTTATTATAATAATTTAAGAAATATACTAAAATAGGTAACTTCAAAATACTTATTTATAATAAAAATATTCTATATATAATAAAAATCAACTATCGTATATTTATATATATTGTTGAGTTAAAAATTAACTAAATTAATTAATGATGACAAACATTAATTTATTGGACAAATTGACTAATTAATTTTGATTATTTTGGTTAAAGTGATGCAGGCTAAAAATTCAATATTCAACTGCAACCTAAATTGAATGAAAAACAAAAACAAGGCTTGTGGAAAATGCAAACGAATCCCAAAAGAAACAAAACATAGAAGACAACGGGCTGAATGAAAAAATTCGATCCAAGTCCGATTGCCTCTCTCATTAATATTTTCAAATTGCTCTCACCCAAAAGCAACATTTATCTGTTCTCTCTTGGTCAGAAATAAGAAAAGTGTGAGAGAGAGCCTCTTCCTTAAACTATTTACCAAAGAAATAAGAAAGAGAAGGTTAAACAAATAGTAGAAGTCTAATCATCCATATCAATTTATATCAAGAAGAGGTCAAAAGTTAAAGATGATTTTATTTCCTTTTACATGCATCTCATTTTCTTCTCTTCATCTTCAATTCTCTGCTACTTTATATTGGAATATATGGGAAAAATAAAGTTTGTTCTTTCTTACTGTGCATCTACTATCACAAATAAAATTTGGAGACCAAACTATTTTTCAATAGACAAGATCTGACTAACCATTAAAAGATTTTTTGTGTTTGCTGTCATGAGACTTTCGATCAATTTTAATACGCACTCAACATAATTATTATATATAATGAGTTAATGACTAATGAGCCACTTACACACGATTGATTTTTGGTGTGTAATTAATTTATAATAATAATAATTTTGCAAGTAACTATGAATGTTTCTTTTTTTTTTCATGTAAGCATTTGTTAACCATTTAAGGAGAGCATAGTCCATAGATATGACATTGATATTGACTTAGCAAAGGATTTTGTTTCTGTATTATTATTATTATTATTATTATTATTATTATTATTATTATTATTATTATTATTTAAAAAATATTATTTACACATCAAAATTAATTACTAAAATCATTCGACTAAAATAGTGGTTATTATTATGATAAAATACTCAGGTCAACTGCACGTGTAAATAATTTAATTTAACTTATTTAACTAAATTTTAATCCAATTATTAAATTAGTGACTGAAGCTGAATTTCTACCTATTATTATATATTATATATTCATGATTGAATAATCATGTTTTGGCAGGCAGGAGGTATGTGAATGTGGTGCGCATGGTGCTTCTTCGTCGTCGTCTTCTTCTTCTTCTCATCATTTCACTGACAACGCAACACAACTAACCACCTCACTCCTTCATTCATTCATCCTTCCATGGACGCCAATAATTCGGCTTCAGATCCCAACATCACGAGCCCGTTGCTATCCAAGCACCATCCTCATCATCCTCCTGCCTCCTCCGCCGCCGAGAACGGTGGCCGGAGATCTCGTCTTAGTCGCCGCAACTCCGTCAACTCCCTCAGAACCGCTTTTCTCTCCAAGATTCCTGACAAGGTCCGATCTTCCCTCGACGCCGAGTCGCTCTCCAACCTTAATCTCTCTCTCTCCACCGCCTTAACTCCAGGTTTCTCTCTCTCTCATATATATATGTCCATGCATATGATTTAGAAAATGTTAAAGTTATTTTATCACTTTCACTTTTTTTTCTTTTTAGTTTTTACTTTACAGAATTCTGTTCTGTTTTTGGTTACTTTTTAGGTTGCAAACTTATAAAAAACACTGGAATTTAAAGCAAAAAGCATTTGAATTTAGCTAAAAAGTGTCTAAAGATATTAGTTGAGGAGATAATGATGTAATATTTTTATATTTTTTATGTATATGTAATAAAAATGTTAAAAGAAAATGATTTATTTTTAATAACTTTTAGTAAAAGTTTTTCATTTATAGTGCTTTTAATTAGTGTTCTTGGTACAATTGTGGAGTAAGGAAAACTTTGCAAGTTGAAAGAGAAAGGTAGAGATACACATGTCAATCAAGTTTTGAAGTTTATATCATGAACTTAGCTTGAACCTGAATGGTAGAATTCTAGCATGGTTCCGCATATTTAGCTCTTTTTCTGATGAGAGGGTAGGTATTAGTCTTAGATATTGAAAATTTGGACAAATAAAAGGGGACAAAGTCATAGGTTTGGTGTTCAATTTCAGACAGAATAATTTCTTTTTGTCAGAAACTTAATAATTATAATGAAAGTTTGTGTTATTGCATATGATGCTATGCTCAGAACACATTTAATGTTACCAATTTGTGAAAGGTACAAGTACAGTATCACTTATCTCTTTTTTTGGCATTTTCTGTGCGGCATTATGTATTTATGTTGTCAATATTTATGCACACTTTTCTTCAAGCTAAGTATCTCTATTAGATGTATAGATTACTAATGATAATTTAGAATCATTAATGGGACAAAGATTAGTGTTGCCTTCTGTCATTAAGTGCCATGTTTTGTCAGCAAAGAGAGGTTCAAGATGTTAGCAGCTTTAATTTGTCCAACTATAAGATTAAGTTATCTTATGATAGCATATATGAAACTTAATTAAGTGCTGTAAATCTGTTCTTGAATGACGTTCTTTTTAGTATTTATCTATTTATGTGTTTAATTTTACTTTGAACTAAGATTGTACAATGTTTATAGGGGAGAAAGAGTATTATGAAAAGCAAATTGCTACTCTCAAATCATTTGATGAAGTCGATGCCATAGTGGCATCTGACAGCAACATTATTGAGGACACTGATGATGAGGAACAGCTTCAACAAGAAAGAGCTATGAGGATTTCCAATTATGCAAACATAGTTCTATTGATACTAAAGGTGATATTTTATTTGATACTGCTAAGTATGTATAATGTATTCATTCATTTATCATTCCAATGACATGTTTTAGAATTTGAACCATTATTTATATATATAACCTATGATCTTAATTAAGAGGATTCACTTCAAACTAATAGTTAAATTTGTAATGCTATATACATGATACAAAATTGGCTATTTGGTCCATGATACATGTTACAGATTTCAAACAAAGAAGTTATACTTATTTAAACGTTAATTAGATCCTTTTACATGTTTTTTTGTTTTTGTTTCTCTTGATGAAAATCCTTGAGTTGAAATGGAACAGCTAATATGAATTTTCCATACATAGATTTATGCCACAGTGAGGAGTGGATCATTAGCTATTGCAGCATCAACATTGGACTCTCTGCTTGATCTCATGGCAGGTGGAATACTTTGGTTTACTCACCTCTCAATGAAGAACATAAATATCTACAAATATCCAATTGGAAAGTTGAGGGTGCAGCCAGTTGGCATAATTATCTTTGCTGCTGTCATGGCAACACTTGGTGTGTCAAACTCACTCCTATTCCTAGCTTCCATACTGTTCATTCTGCTGTTAGTCTGTTGCTCGCTTAATTTTACATCATATTACATGCATCAATTTTTTCTCTGCTATCTCCCGTGTCTGTTTCTCCCTCTATCCCACGTTATCCGTCACCTTGGAAAATATGGTACATTCAAAATTTAATGCTTTTGGATACAAATCGTATCAAGATATATTGAGTTTTGAATATGCCTAATTTTCTAAGTGACCAATAATTTGGGATGGAGACAGTACAATCTAGAGATTATATCCTCTTGTAAATTTCTCTCTTGTTTCACTTTTATGCATCGCTGTCACTTTTTGATATATTCTTGGATCAATGTAAATTGTATCCATATACCGAAAAGTGCTAATGATAGATAAAAGAAAACAGAGGGAGTAATGTTAAACAGAATTTCTACAATGGATAGGCTTTCTTATTTTTGCTGAAATAAAGGAAAGCATTAAAATCTAGAATATAAATGGTGACACAGGTTATAGGATGACATAACAATAGACCAGAGGAACAATGTGAGGGAGAATAATGCTGCAGCCAGCAGACACTGTCTCTGGTCTGAGTTCATTTTTATACCACACATACCATTCTTTCTCCTCAAAGGATTTGTTACTCTTGAGCTTTTTCTCATTCTCAAATCATAGAACTTGAATAGTAGAACATAATTTTGCTAATGAAGTGCAAGATAAAAAGTGAACTAAGAACATATTTGAGTATAGATTATTTCAAATGTTAATTCTCTAAATCTTTCATGATTCATGTTAGGCTCCTAGTTTTCTTCAAAACTTGTTCTTGTGGTTTGTTTTAGTTTCATAAAAAATTGTTCACTCAAGAATGCTAAAAAAATTTTGCTACAGGCTTTCAGGTGTTAATCACGGCTCTAGAAGAACTAATACGAAATACTCCTAATGACAGGATGACTGAAGAACAATTGATCTGGTTGTATTCTATTATGATATTTGCGTCGGTGGTGAAGCTTTTCCTCTGGCTTTACTGTAGAACATCACGGAACAAGATTGTCCGTGCCTATGCGGATGTATGGATAATTCTTTCGGATATTTGATTTGTTTTATCATAATAGCCTTGATTCTTGAACCATGCCAAAATAATGGTCAAAATTTCAGGATCACCACTTTGATGTTGTGACAAATGTGGTTGGACTAGTTGCAGCTGTTCTTGGTGATAAGTTTTACTGGTGGATTGATCCAATTGGCGCTATTTTACTTGCACTTTACACCATTACAAATTGGTCCCGCACTGTTATGGAAAATGCAGGTAATTCAATCTACTATAGCCTTATTAGAACTTCAAGTAGCAAAATATTCTCATTTGACAAAACTATAAGAGGAGCACTTGCAACAAAATCTAGTGTTGCCAAGGAAGCACTGGCCTAATTAATCCTTAATAGTAGTTTTTTTCATTCGAAAATGTGGTGGCATCTATGATAAATGACTTTGTAAGACTAGATCAATTTAATTTTAGTAAATCAGCAAGCTTTATCTTTCACTACCTAATCCTTAGCTTTGTTTGTAAATGAAGATGTTTTAATTTCTGATTCTGAATGACTTCTCCTTCAGTTTCCCTAGTGGGACAATCTGCCCCACCTGAATTTTTACAGAAGCTAACATATCTTGTTATAAGACATCCTCAAGTTAAGCGAGTTGACACTGTCCGCGCATACACATTTGGTGTTCTATATTTTGTGGAGGTATGCTGCAAGCTCTCTGTTCCCTTTTTTTGGTACATTCTTGGATCAATGAATCTTCAGATAAATCATAAATGCAAGCACCCCCAAGTTCTTAGGTTATTTAATTGTGATTTCTCTATTAGTACTGATGTAATTCCTATAGAATTTCTAACCACCTTTTCTGCATATAAAAGAGTTCACTAATGTTATGCACTTAAAATAATATATGTATGGTACTTCTAATTGCTAAGTAGACCTTAGAGTTTGTGAAAGTAAAGCTATTACTGGAAACAGGTTGATATTGAACTGCCAGAGGAATTGCCATTGAAAGAAGCACATGCCATTGGAGAGACACTACAGATAAAGCTCGAGAAGCTTCCAGAAGTCGAGCGCGCATTCGTTCATCTAGACTTCGAATGCGAACACAAACCGGAGCACTCGGTTCTCGTCAAGCTGCCCAACAATCAGTCTTGAGCCGATTTTCATGTTCTATGTATACCATATTCATAGTTGTGTAAGTTGTAATTTTTGAGTTTTAATGCAAAAAAGAGGATCACACTCTTTTTTGGTTATATGAAAAATCTCAAATCTCAAATCTATCTCTTGTTATGATATATATGGAAACCATGCTTTTTGGCACCTTCCAAAACAATCTTAAACCAACAACATTTTCCAATTATTCCATCAAAGTTCATTGAAGTGACGATTAAACTTGCAACGTTATGAAATGGTATATTGGAGATTAATTTGGAAAATTGCATGTTAGTGTATTAAGAAATTTCATGAAGAGCGAGCATTGTTTAGTTGATTTGTCATTGTTGGCAATCTGAATGAAAAATGCTATTATGAAACGTCCACTTTATGATATTACAATGCTACTTCAAGTTTGTAGTGTCATCTTATAAGAAATATTTTCTTATAAACAGCAAGAAAATGAAAGTTGAAAGTGAATGGTAAGAACCATTGGATAAGATAAAAATTCTAAAATTTAACTATTTGTTTATTATTATAAAAACGATAAATTTAGATGATATGAAAGAATCTTTGCATAAATCTGAGTGTTCCATGGGTATATTACTGTATTTGGCGGCTTAGAGGTTAACTTTGTCTTGTTAACCAGCACTGCCACAAGATCACGGGTATGAAGAATTGTATTTGTATTTGTCATCTTTAGGTGGCATATATTAATAAAAAATGTTTAGTGTCCAAATTTTTTGAGTAACAAAATTTAAGCAAATTGTTAAAAGTAAAAGGAAAAGTATAGGGTATTAACATATTATCTGTCAACTTCTGCCAACTTTTATTTATATTTGTGTTTTATGGAAATGTGTTCGTAGATGTGTCTAATAATTAATATATTTTAAATACATATATAAAAAGACACATCCAGAAAATATATCTATAAAGACATTTCTATTAAACACAGTTATAAAAAAGACATTTTTATTAGACACATCTACGAACATACTTCCATGAAACACAATTATAAATAAGAGTTGGTAGAAGTTGGCAGATACGCTGTACCGAAAGTAAAAATCTGTTGGCGTGCCATTTTCCTCTTCTTTAACTATTATTGTTGCGGCTTCTTTTTCTTCTTTTTCTTCTTAGGTTCCTTCTTTTAATGTTGTCATCATCGTTCCTACCATCACTGTTTGCTGTCATTACTGTTGTCTTTCTTCTTAATATTATTATTTAATTTTTTTTCTCTTTTTATCTTTCTCATCCTCTTTTATTATCATTATTATCGTCCTTATCGTTTTCATTATTTTCTTTTTCTCTTATAAATATTCAGAAAATTAAAGCATATAAATTTTGATGTACAACACATAAATTTTGGTACACAACACATAAATTTTAATATACAATACAAATTTTTGAAGGAACACATACTCAAAATATTAACCACAATCAATAAAATACGCACAACACGTAAATTTTAATATACAACACAAACATCTTGTTGCATAACATAAAATTTTTTATATGTAGCATAAAGATTTTTGGAGGATTACATATCAAAAACATTGACTTACCCAACTAACAAAATATTTATAGCAAAAATTTGTACTATATACAAAAATTTATGTGCTATGTAAAAAAATTTTAGTGTTATATCGATAAATTTGTGTTATGCTTCAAAATTTTGTGTATTATGCTTTGAAAATTTATGCTACGTCAATAAATTTTTGTGTTTTTCAACAAAAATTTGGGTGCTTCAAAAAGCACGAAAAAGAAGTAGTGACGCACCTATTTTTTTCACTAGACTTTTAACTAACTTAATTAAACTTATTTAAAAAAAACTTATTCATATAGCATCACTTTATATTAATTAGCCAATTCTATTATGTTTTTTTATTTAGTGTCTAATTTTTATTTAATTTATTTTTTATAATAAATTTTAAATATTTAAAATTTTTAAATTTAAAATTAATTATTTTTTTAATAATTAAACAATAATTTTTATACATCATAGTAAATACCATATAAATTTCTTAATAGATAACGATAATAATATAAGCCTAAACATTTAATATTGAAAAATGTTAATTGTACATCAAAATCAGTCATAAAAATCAGTTACCAATGTATTTGTGTATAAATACATGTGTGGTTCAATTTATTTTCAATGTGTATTTATATTTTAACATATATTTTATTCTAATAGCTAATTTGCTGACTGATTTTAGTGTACATGTAGCATAACCCTTTAATATTATATGACGAAGAAAATACAACAAAGACAACAAGCTTATAATAATCCCTTTCATATTTAAGCTGAAATAGGAAAGTTAAATCAGCAAATAATCATATTGGTAGTGGACAAAATGGAGATAAGCCTCAATGTAGTCGTCGAAGTTGCATTCGAGCTTCATAGTAGTTTCTGAACTTAAAAGTTCCTCAAATTCATCCCCAAACTTGCACTCCGGAATCCAAAGTTGTCCTTCCGGCAATTTCTGGCCAGCTGGCGCAACCGAAAAGCTGAATTGGCAATCTTCGTGATACGTGGGCGTTACAGAAACGACGCTGTTTTGGCTGTGGCGCCAAAATGACATGAAATGACGTCGTTTCACACTGAATACGTCCCTCCCTCAACGTTTCAATAACGTATTGTCTTCTCCTCTCAAAACACGAAACAAACACAACACAGAGTGAGGTTTCTTCTTCTCCGATACAGTCACCAATGGCGCATGTGCGATTGCATTAACCGCACCGATTTCAGTGGAAGACTTAGGCTCTGGAGCATCGCTGTTGTCATCTCCTTCATACACAAAGTTGGGAAGGCTGGTTTCTCTAAAAGAGGTAAGCCAAAAATGAAAAAAAAATGTGGTTCCTCTATTTTTTGATATTGTTATTAATGTAATATTCACAAAAATTCAGGCCGTTTTTTTCGAATGTAATCGATGGGTATGAACGCGTTTGTTTTGTGCTCTGTGCTAGGGTTTGATTAGAACTGACTTTTGTAATGGTTTGTCCAAGAAAATCATAGACTGGGAGTGTTTCTGGTGTTTTAATGATATCAAAACTTGTTCTTTATGTGTTAGGGTTTACTGCACTTAGTTGTAGAGTTTTCAAATTGTTAATGTGTTTCAGGACAATGACTTTGACCAATAAATTTTTTAAACAGAGTTTACATGATCACACTAGAACTAAAGATCTTTTGAGAGTTGAAATTTTTTGTAGCTCACCATTGGTTTGTATCTCATTCGGGATATCCATGTTAATCTTGTTAAACGAACTTAATGTGTGATGATAATGGATTCTGAATTTGACTGATTTACCTAACTCCTTTTCTTTATATTGGGTTGGTTTAGTTAAACTGAATGTAATATGTAATGCTGTTTAGCTAAACTGAATGTGTGATGATAATGGATTCTTGCATACATATGATACAATAAAATTACATTCAGATTCTTTTGTGTTAATTTTAATTATAAAGTAAGTTTTGCAATTGCTAATCAAGTTAATTTAGCTATTGGAATAGTCAACTTGTTTGATGAATTTCGTTTGGACTAGTGGATTAGTTTTTGGATAGGGTATATAAATTTTAATAGTTTGATCCATTAAGATTGAAGTTAGTGTCTAGAGAACTGCTATCCTTAATTACATCAAAATAATGTTCTTGATTTCACACTTTCTCAGCACAGCTAAATCTGATTTCTTGATGTGACATCAATAATGTTTATTCCTTTCTTATTAGTGAACAATAATTGATTATTCTATCCTTTCATATTTTCAATCTATTACTAGTAGTGATGTCTGATTTCAAATAATGGGTGTGATCAATGAATTTTTTTTTAAAATTGGTAGATGGGTGATCCGTTGATTACCATTATATTTCACCATGGAAGGTCGTTTATCACAAAGGCGGATGGAAGTATGTCTTACAACGGTGGAGAGATTTCTGAGTTGCCAGACATTGATACAGACACACTGGATGTATTTTTCATCCGAGACTATCACAAGAAAATTGGGTATGACAAGATTAGCCAAACTAGGTGGCTGGTGCCTAATCGGCCTTTGCAAACTGGTTTAAGAGCAATAGCAGATGATAAGGAGCTTATGGAGATGTGTTACCTGGCTCAGCAGAACAAGGGGGTTATTCATGTGTACTACGAACATGGAGTATCTGAACCTGTGTATATTGAGAAAGCAGAACCAGTGACATCTAAAGGCAAGGAGCTGATGCTGATACCAACCATTTTTCCCACCCCAAAATCCACCACCAACCTAATTCCCACCACAACAGAACCCATTCCCACCACAATAGCACCAATTCCCATCACAACACCATGCACTCCAACTTCTGAGCTAAAAAAGCCAGTTGATATATCAAAACCAAAGGAGCTAGCTGCTTCAGTTTCTGCTGGTAACCGAAACATACCAGAAAAAATTTCTCTTCAACCTACTGCAAGTCTTGGACCTAAGCCCAATCCACCACCAAAAACAATGGCCCAACCCAGTAAAACCAAGCCCAAAATTCCACAAAAAAGGGCCTAACCCACTCCAATTCCTAAACCTTGGTCCAAAGGAAAAGAAACCAAGAAGGCTAAACCAAAGAGAAGCTGTAAGAATGTAAAAATAGCAGCAGCATGTGGAAGAAGGCCATTGACAAGAGCTACTGCTACTGGAAATATTGCATTACAAGAACAATTCGTAAGGGAAAATAGGCCAAAACAGCCTATGTTGCTTTGTCTAGTTCAGAATAATCCTCAGACAACCATGATAGTGATGATAGTGCAGATGATGAACCATATAGGCCTGGTGCTGATGAGGTGTCCAATGAAGAAGAGTTGCCTCTGGATAGATCAGCAGCAAAGACTAATGTGAAACTGAGTAGTAGGACACCTAAGAAACTTACAAAAAGAAATAAGGCTGTTATGGTTGAAGATGATGGTCCTGTTTGTGCATACTCAGATTCTGATGATGATGAAATCATTTTTGGACCGATTCCTAAGTTTGGATCATCAGTTGCTCCTTATCATGATGTGCAGGATGATGCTTATAATGATTCTGATGGTGGAGACTCATGGTACTCGAAAGAAATGAAGACTCCTCCGAACTCTGAGGATGAGTTGGAGGAAGTTGATTCAGATGACGTATTCCTTGCGTTTAGAGAAGGAGGGAGGTTTGGAGAACTTAGGTTAGAGGTTGGAATGACATTCACTACAAAAATAGAGTTCAAAGAGGCTGTGTGTGAATATTGCATACAAGAGGGTAGAAGGATTTGGTTTAAGAAGAACGATAACGTGAGGATGAGAGCTGTGTATAACGATGATAGCTGTGGCTGGCTTGTGTATGCTTCTAATAATACTGAGAACAATTGCTGGCAGATCAAGATGTTTATGGATGACCACACCTGTGCAAGAGAGACCAAAAACAGACTAGCTAATAGGAAGTGGCTAGCCTGCAAATTGGTGAAGAAGCTAAGAAAATATCTGAATTTGAGACACTCCGAGGCTGCACAATATTTTAAGACTAAATATGATTTAGATATAAACAAGTCTTCACTAACCAGGGCCTTAGGATATGCTAGATCTGTTGTGTACGGTGATGCAGCTGCCCAATATGGCATGGTGAGGGATTATGGGCTAACACTGCTGAAGAGCAATCCAGGCTCCACTGTCACAGTTGGTGTTATACCTCAGCCCAACCTTTATGATGATCCAATATTTGAGAAGATGTATGTTTGTTTGGAGGGATGTAAAAAGGATTTTTGGCTGGTTGCAGACCCCTCATAGGCTTGGATGGAGCTTTTCTGAAGACCCGACATGGTGGTCAGATCCTGTCTGCTATTGGCCAAGATGCAAACAACCATATATATGTGATTGCCTATGCAATTGTCCTTGTTGAGAACACTGAAAATTGGAGATGGTTCTTGGAATTACTTCATCAAGACTTAGGGGATTATAAGAAGAACAAGTTGTGTTTTATCTCACATATGCAAAAGGTATGCAATATTTTTTACTTATTAAGTGTGAATCTGTTGTTACTTATTAGCTATTAGCTATTGGGTGTGCTTCAACATGTTGTTTATAAACTGGGCTGCTATGTATACATGGTGAATTATTCCTGGGCTGATAACATGCTGCATAATGTTCTGTTCTGTTTGTATTGATAACATGCTGCATAATGTTCTGTTCTGTTTGTATGTTACAGGGACTAGTCTGATGTCACTTACGTAAGTGTAGGGACTAGTTTGATGTCACTTACACAAGTATCTGACACCCTTTTTTAACCTGAAACAGGGCCTTATAAATGCAGATAAGGAGGTTTTCCCAGATGTCCATCACAGATTCTGTGTTTGGCATCTGTGGAAGAACTTCAATAAGCAATGGAAGGATCTCCAACTTAGAGGGCTACTATGGGATTGTGCAAAGTGTACTAGCCAAGATGGCTTCCTTGAAATCTTCAAAAAGATTGAAAGGGTTAATAAGAAAGCCTGGGAGTATTTGAACAAGTGGCCTAGAGACTATTGGAGCCGGGTATTCTTCAGTAATGCACCTAAGATAGACAACATCTGCAACAATGCATGTGAAGTCTTCAACTCTAGGATCAAAGATGCTAGAGCTAAGCCTATTATCACACTCTTGGAAGAAGTCAGAATGTATGCAATGAGGTCGATAGCTAGGAACAAGGTGAAGCTGAATTCGAACACTGGAGTTTTACCTCCTATACAGCGTAGCAGGTTAGAAAAAATACGGAAGGAATAAAAAAATTGGGTCCCAATGTGGTCTGGTGACGCAGATTATGAGAAGTTCGAAGTTCATGGCTGGCCGACCAACATGGTTGTGGACTTGGGAAAGAGGCTCTGGTAGGGGTGGCAAACGGGCCTAAATCCGCCGGGCCAGCCTGCGTAACCCGCCAAAAAAGGCGGGTTGGGCTGGAAATTTGGGACCACCAAAAGACAAAAGCCCGCCTAACACGCACCGCTTAAACCGTGGACTTTGGCAGGGCGGGGTGGGCTTCCCCGATGGGCTGAGGCATTTTTTTTAAGGGTTGAGCCTGATTGTTTTAGCCCAGAACCCATTAACCCAATTAACCCGACCCGACTCCCCAATGAAACCCTACTGATCCCTAATTTCAATTTCCAGATTTGCAGCTTCCTCGACCTCAAACCTCAATCCTCACCGTCACTCTCAGTCTCTCACTCGGTCACTCCCTCGGTCGTTAACACAGAGGACAGAGCTTCAGCCTTCAACCTTCAGCTTCTCTAGTCTCCAGTCTCCACTCTCCTCCCATAGACCATAGTCAATCTCACTCAAGACCTCAGCCCTCACGCTCGCTGACTTGGAGTTCCGTGATTCCGTTGACCTCAGCCCTTCCATCGACCTCAGCACTTCCATCGACCTCAGCCCTCACGCTCGCTGAGTCGGAGTTCCGTCCTCACCCCTGACGCTCGCTGAGTCGCAGCCACCATCGATCTTCGGTCCTCGTGGGTTCTAGCCACCGCTGCTGCTCCATCTAGCCGTCGTCGCTGCTGGTCTCAGTCCTGGGCTCATGGGTCTTGTCCTCTCGTTGCTGGTCTCGCTCTCTGGGTCTCCTTGTCTGTCTTCATCGCCGTGACACAGCTGCTCCTCACCTCCTCTGTCCTGGTCCTCGCATCCTCTGGTTAGTTTTCTGGCCTAGGATTTGAGATAAGAGATTTAGGTTTGTTTGTTGTGTTTTGTGTTATTTGATATAGGTAAATTATAGTTTATGTTGATAATGGTTATTTGATTATATCTGATGTAGATTCAGAAATTGTTTGTTATTTTTTGTGTTGTTTGATAATGGTTTTGTTTTGATTATGGTTGATAATGGTTGATATTTGGTTCAATCTAATACAGATTCAGAAATTGTTTGCTATTTTTTGTGTTGTTTGATAATGGTTGAGTTTTGATTATGGTTGATATTTGGTTCAATCTGATGCAGATTCAGAAATTATTTGATATTTTTTGTGTTGTTTGATAATGGTTGAGTTTTGATTATGGTTGATAATGATTGATATTTGGTTGGATTGGATCTGATGCAGATTCAGAAATTGTTTGCTATTTTTTGTGTTGTTTGATAATGGTCGAGTTTTGATTATGGTTGATAATGGTCGATATTTGGTTGGATTGGATCTGATGCATATTCAGAAATTGTTTGATGTTTTTTGTGTGGTTTGCTAATGGTTTATTTTGATTAAATCAGATAAGTTGATACTTGTTTTATTTCAGATTCATATAAACAATTTACGTTTGCTTTTATTTCAGAAAATATGAATTCTGAAACTGTGGATAACCTTGTTACTGCTGGAGTTGGTTCTGAGGCTACTCCGGTCGAGGTTGATGAACCTAGTTCGAAAAGGCTGAGACCAGCAACATCCGATGTTTGGAATTTTTTCAAAAAGCTCGGTCCAGATAAGGCTGGAGTAGAACGTTCTGAGTGTAAAGGATGCAAGAAGGTGTTTAAAGCTAGAGGTAAGCGATATGGCACTTCTACTCTAAAACGACATCTTGATAGTTGTACTCAAATTAAGCATGAAGATATTGGTCAGACTATAGCAGAATTGCAACTTAAAATGGGTTCACTTAAGATTGATTCAGGAGTGGCTAGAGATATGTTTGCTTCTTATGTAGTTGCTGGGGATAAGCCATTCAATATGGTTGATGATAAGAGATTTAGAAATTGGGTGAAATATATTAGTCCAACTTTGAAACTTCCTTCTAGGAATACGGTTAAGGCTGACATAGTGAAAGTTCACAAGAGAGAAGCTGCGAAACTTAAAAAAATTTTAGTTTCCATTCCAAATAGAATTTGCTTAACATCTGATCTTTGGACTTCCAGTACCAATGAGGGGTTTATATGTTTGACTACACATTTTGTTGATGAGAACTAGAAATTACATAGTAAAATTCTTAATTTTTGTCATATGCCTCCTCCTCACACATAATTTGAGTTGTCTTCTAAAATCTTTACGCTTTTGACTGAGTGGAAAATTGATAAAAATATTTTTTCCATTACTTTGGATAATGCTTCTTCTAATGATACTTGTGTTGAACACTTGAAAAGTACTTTGGATGTGAATGGTTCATTGTTGTGTGGTGGTGAATTCTTTCATGTTCGTTGCTCTGCTCATATTTTAAATCTTATTGTCCAAGATGGAATAAAAATATGTGGTGATGCGGTGCATAAGATTAGAGAGTCTATTAAGTATCTGAGAAAATCTGAAAGTCGAATGGTTAAGTTTAAAGAATGTTTTGAAGATATTGAGTGACTTGAGTATACGACTGCATTATGTTTAGATGTTCCTACTAGGTGGAATTCACTTTATGCAATGCTTGTAAGTGCTTTTCCATATAAGAAAGCTTTTGAAATGTATAAAGTAAAAGAAGCTGGATTTAGGGAGTATTGTCTTTCATCAGATGAGTGGAGAAGAACTGAAAAGATATGTGATTTCTTGTTACCATTTTACGAAACTACCAAGTTGATGTCAGGAACTTCTTACCCAACATCCAACTTGTATTTTTTACAAGTTTGACAAATTCAGCTTATTTTAATGAATAGTTTGAAGAATGATGAAGTGCTTATAAGGAACATGGGAGAAAAAATGATAATTAAGTTTAAGAAATATTGGGAGGAATACAGTGTTGTTCTTGCATTTGGGCAGTTCTTGATCCTAGATTTAAACTCAACACTTTGATTCATTGCTATAATAAGATTGATCCTATTAGTGCTAAAGACAAAGTGGAGCTTGTGAAGAGTAAGTTATACAAGCTCTTTGAGGTTTATGACCACAATTCCTCTACAACTGTAGAGAGTTCTTCCCAACTTTCAAGTAATTTTTCTCAAGCAACATCTTCTGCAATTGAAACTCAGCTTATTAAAAATATTGGTGTAAGTATTTTTATCTACTTGGTTATATGTATTTTTTATTTTTCATGATTTTTGATTCATATATTGTTTGCAATGCAAATGATTTGATGTCCCGTAATCAAGAAGCTAAAGTGAAAAGTGGAAAGAACCAACTTGATATTTATTTGAGTGAGGCAGCATTATTTTGCAATGATGCAATCATTGATGTTTTGGAATGGTGGAAAGACAACCATCATCGTTTTCTAACACTATCACTAATGGCATGAGATTTGTTGAACATTCCTATTACTACCGTGACTTCAGAATCTGCATTTAGCATGTGTTCTCATGTTTTGAATAAGTATAGAAGTCGTTTGTTGCCTGATAATGTTGAAGCGGTGATTTACACTAGAAATTGGATACGTGGATATGATGATTTTGGTATAATTATATTTATGACATACATACTTGAGTGATTTTGAACATTATTATGTACTATTTTTCTAATATATTTATTTACTTTTTTCTAGAGGAAGATAAAGATGAGGAAGATATTGCAAAAGGAGAAGGCTATTCTTCAGGAGTTGGTTCCAATGATGTTATTGACTTACATGAAGATGAAGATGAAAATTAAGTGTTTCAGTTATGTTTAATTTGCTTTGAAGACTATTTATAATTATGTTTTTGGATTTTGGATTATATTTATTTTATCTATGGGACTATTTATAACTATGTTTTTGTATTTTGGATTATGTTTATCTATTTTGGAGACTTTATATTTAATATTTGCATTTATATTGATTTAAATAGAAGATATATCCTTATAAAAAAAAAGAAGTTTAGGCGGGCTTAGCCCGCCAGCCCGCCATTAGGGGGCGGGCTAGGATTTTGGGACCGCCTGAATAGGCGGGGCGGGACGGACTTCCCCGCCTGCCACCCCTAGGCTCTGCACATGTAGTTTCTGGCAACTGAGTGCTAATATTGTTTACATTCATTGTTTTAGTCTTATTATCATTTATCATTATCAACCTTTGTTGTAGGCTTACTGTTGTTGTCTTCATTGTTGTGTGAATGCTGTTTAGGGATGCCATGTGTGCATGCGTGTACTGCACTGGCAAGGGTTGGTAAGAGACCAGAGGAGTTTTGTCATCAGTGGTTGACCATAGAAGCATATAATAACACATATGCCTTTCATATCAATCCAATTCCAGGTCAAGCATTATGGAAAAAGTCACCATATAACAGACCACAGGCTCAAAAATTTAGAAACAGGCCAGGACCACTTAAGAAAAAAAAGAAGAAAAGATGTAGATGAGGAGCCAAGTGGGAGTAAGAAGTTGAAGATCAAGATGAAAAGAATTTATAAAAAAGGTCGATGTCGTTGTTGTGGCGAAGCAGGACACACCAAAAGGAACTGTCCAAAGAGAGCTGCTGCTAATGGTGGTGAAGGTCAGGCCAACTCTGCTCCCCCTGTCCCACAAGCCCCAACTGAAATCAGTCTTGACCAAAGTGAACCACCCTTGGAAACAACTGATGACTCTCAACAGGTTCACAAACTTACATGACTTTTAATTTATTATATTCACATCCTTAACTAGTTTACTAACTATCTCACATGTATTCGCTGATAGATTTTACCCTCACTGGTTAGGCTGCCAAAGCTCCCTCTAAAAAGAAAGTTCGCCAAGCATCATGAAAAAACAGCTTCAGAGAGTATCAATCCACCAGCAACCACCCCACCTGCTGCTACCCCACTAGGAAGCAGTCATACAGCAAGGAATTCTCCACCTAACCCTATGCAAGGTGCAACACAGGGGACTGCTACAAGGCTTAAAAACTTCATGAAGTTTGTGCCCAACCCTGGATTCAAGGCACCCAGACACAAAAAATGAAGATTAGAATTATTATGTTTAGGGACACATGCTGTTTTTGTGTATCTATTTTGTTGAAGTTGTTTACCATGTATGCTTTCTTAAACATTGTCCTACTGTTTTAGTATTTAAATTTTATCAGGTTAATATGTTAACAACTTTGATATACTTGGTGTTTTGACTCTATAATGCCTTTTTTGAATGAAACATTACTAATATGAATTATGAATTTATTGAATTGAGTTTTGTCAGCTTTTTGGTTATATTTTGTTCTCTGTTACATACTTAAGAGTAATTCAAATCATGTCCATTTCCATTTCATTGAACAGAAGTGCAAGAACAGAAGTATGCAAAATCAAACACTTTAATTTGCATTTCTTTCAAATAAAAGGACAGGAACAAGTACATGAACAACATATGCATATACCATGCATGTCATTTGTTTTTTGCTAGACATAGTTGACCCTGTTGTTTATCCAACTTTAATACAAGAACACCAACTACAATCAGCAGCATGAACACAAACATCAAAATTTCTCCCATTTTTAGAACCCTAATTTCAGCCTCTAATTTACCAAATTTCCAAGCAATCTTCATCTTCCAGTCTTCATCATCAACTGAATGTCTTGTTCTATCATCACATGCTATGACATCTTCTTCCAAAACTTTATCAACCCACAAAAACAATCCACGCCATTTCTTACCCACAGTCTGTACAGCCAAAAAAATTGAATCAGCAAAATTTATATCCATATATACAGCAATCAACAACAATAGTACTTACATTGTAGTTTAGGCAACCCAGGAACGGTCTCCCTGGATTTGAATCCGTCCCTGACCAGCGCAGCACTGGTCTCGACCCACAGGCACACCATTCTGGCAAACGAGCTTCTCTATTTCTGTTCATTCTCCTCATGATGCTTTCAAATGATCGTGGGTTGTTCGAGTTTCCAGCTGCATTGCTCGCGCTTGCCATAGCCTTTGGGCTTCAACGATGGAGAAGACAAAAACACACAACTGAAGAAAAGATAACAGAGTGAGCAATGTAGGCTTCAAATTTGGGGATTAGGGTTTTAATTTCAATTGAGGGACCAAATTGATTCGAGAGAGTTTACTCTGTCACATCAACTAGCCGTTATTACGCCCACGTGTCAAGAAGCTTGCCAAATCAGCTTTTCGATTGCGCCAGCTGACCAGAAATTGCCGAAAGGACAACTTGAGTCCCAGAGTGCAAATTCGGGGATGAATTTGGAGAACTTTTAAGTTCATGAACTACTATGAGACTCGAGTGTAACTTTAGGGACTATATTGAGACTTATCTCAGACAAAATGTCATATATATACACGTACATTATTTTATATGTTTTTATTATATATTTTATAATCAATATGTAATTTTACAAATGACGATTTAGTAACTAATTTTAAATATTTACGTAACATGAAAAAAGAAAATGTATAAAGGTTCTTGTCATTTTAATTTTACGTACGTCAGGTTATGCCCAGAGTTATACTTTTTTCAGATTTATTATGCGAACATTTTTTGCGCATCATGATATTGTCCAGAAATATTAAGAAGGCAAGAAAAAAAGATGAAAACTTTTTATTTTTAAATTTTGAAACTAAAAAAATAATCTTTTTATCAAAAGGTTGAAAAATAAAGATTTTCAAAAATATCCAATCAACAAAAATTTAAAAAGTTTAAATTTTTGAAACAAACTTATTCTATATTTGTGAAAAAATAGAACTATCCGGTAAACAAAAAAATAAAAAATATTCTTTAAAAAAATTTAGGATTTCAAAAGACAAAATTTTTTATTTTTTTGAATTTTTAAATTTAAAAATTAAATTTTTTATTTAAAATACAAAAATAAAATAAAGTCCAGAAATATTAAGAAGGAAAGAAAAAAAGATGAAAACTTTTTATTTTTAAATTTTGAAACTAAAAAATAATCTTTTTACCAAAAAGTTGAAAAATAAAGATTTTCAAAATATCCAATAAACAAAAATTTAAAAAGTTTAAAATTTTAAAAAAAACTTATTCTATATTTATGAAAAAATAGAACTATACGATGAATAAAAAAATAAAAAAATATTCTTTAAAAAAATTTAGGATATCAAAAGACAAAATTTTTTATTTTTTTGAATTTTTAAATTTAAAAATTAAATTTTTATTTAAAATACAAAAATAAAATAATATCCAGAAATATTAAGAAGGCAAGAAAAAAAGATGAAAACTTTTTATTTTTAAATTTTGAAACTAAAAAAATAATCTTTTTACCAAAAAGTTGAAAAATAAAGATTTTCAAAAATATCCAATCAACAAAAATTTAAAAAGTTTAAATTTTTGAAACAAACTTATTCTATATTTGTGAAAAAATAGAACTATCCGGTGAATAAAAAAATAAAAAATATTCTTTAAAAAAAGTTTAGTATTTCAAAAGACAAAATTTTTTATTTTTTTGAATTTTTAAATTTAAAAATTAAATTTTTTATTTAAAATACAAAAATAAAATAATGTACAGAAATATTAAGAGGGCAAGAAAAAAAGATGAAAACTTTTTATTTTTAAATTTTGAAACTAAAAAAATAATCTTTTTACCAAAAAGTTGAAAAATAAAGATTTTCAAAAATATCCAATCAACAAAAATTAAAAAAGTTTAAATTTTTGAAACAAACTTATTCTATATTTGTGAAAAAATAGAACTATCCGGTGAATAAAAAAATAAAAAATATTCTTTAAAAAAAATTTAGGATTTCAAAAGACAAAATTTTTTATTTTTTTGAATTTTTAAATTTAAAAATTAAATTTTTTATTTAAAATACAAAAATAAAATAAAGTCCAGAAATATTAAGAAGGAAAGAAAAAAAGATGAAAATTTTTTATTTTTAAATTTTGAAACTAAAAAATAATCTTTTTACCAAAAAGTTGAAAAATAAAGATTTTCAAAATATCCAATAAACAAAAATTTAAAAAGTTTTAAATTTTAAAACAAACTTATTCTATATTTATGAAAAAATAGAACTATACTGTGAATAAAAAAATAAAAAAAATCTTTAAAAAAATTTAGGATTTCAAAAGACAAAATTTTTTATTTTTTTGAATTTTTAAATTTAAAAATTAAATTTTTTATTTAAAATACAAAAATAAAATAATGTCCAAAAATATTAAGAAGGCAAGAAAAAAGATGAAAACTTTTTATTTTTAAATTTTGAAACTAAAAAAATAATCTTTTTACCAAAAAGTTGAAAAATAAAGATTTTCAAAAATATTCGATCAACAAAAATTTAAAAAGTTTAAATTTTTGAAACAAACTTATTCTATATTTGTGAAAAAATAGAACTATCCGGTGAATAAAAAAATAAAAAATATTCTTTAAAAAAATTTAGGATTTCAAAAGACAAAATTTTTTATTTTTTTGAATTTTTAAATTTAAAAATTAAATTTTTTATTTAAAATACAAAAATAAAATAAAGTCCAGAAATATTAAGAAGGAAAGAAAAAAAGATGAAAACTTTTTATTTTTAAATTTTGAAACTAAAAAATAATCTTTTTACCAAAAAGTTGAAAAATAAAGATTTTCAAAATATCCAATAAACAAAAATTTAAAAAGTTTAAAATTTTAAAAAAACTTATTCTATATTTATGAAAAAATAGAACTATACGGTGAATAAAAAAATAAAAAAATATTCTTTAAAAAAATTTAGGATATCAAAAGACAAAATTTTTTATTTTTTGAATTTTTAAATTTAAAAATTAAATTTTTTATTTAAAATACAAAAATAAAATAATGTCTAGAAATATTAAGAAGGCAAGAAAAAAAGATGAAAACTTTTTATTTTTAAATTTTGAAACTAAAAAAATAATCTTTTTACCAAAAAGTTGAAAAATAAAGATTTTCAAAAATATCCAATCAACAAAAATTTAAAAAGTTTAAATTTTTGAAACAAACTTATTCTATATTTGTGAAAAAATAGAACTATCCGGTGAATAAAAAAATAAAAAATATTCTTTAAAAAAAGTTTAGTATTTCAAAAGACAAAATTTTTTATTTTTTTTATTTTTAAATTTAAAAATTAAATTTTTTATTTAAAATACAAAAATAAAATAATGTACAGAAATATTAAGAGGGCAAGAAAAAAAGATGAAAACTTTTTATTTTTAAATTTTGAAACTATAAATGTTTTTTTTTTTTGGTGTCTATTATATAACTGGTGAATAGTTACTTAAACCCATCGAATTATTTGTAGAACCTTCATAAAATATCGAATCATTTGTGCACTTAAAGAAGCATAAACATGCGCAACTACATTTCCAATTCATCTTGAAAGAAAACTGGATGCAAATACAATAATTCATAGTTTCATAAATTAAACAAAATGAAGACCCTGAACACAGTTTTATTCTTCTAATTACAGTCATACTTTCATAAATCAAACAAAATGAAGACCCTTAACCCCAGTTTATTCTTATAATTACATTAAATACCGTGGTCAATAGGAACACCTATTCACCAGGTAAGGGAAAATGAACATGAGCCACATGTTCAAATGGCCTAAGCACTAGCAGTAGCTGGCAAGAAAGCTTTTCCAGGTTTACGATTTGCCAAAGGTCCATGGCACCCAAGAAGCTTCATAGAACATAAAACAAAAATATTAATAAACTATGTACCAATTGCAAGAACTCTTTCCCAAAAAGAACGAGAATAATTTATAACAACTATATTAGGTGTACACCAAAATCAGTCACCAATATAAAATATATATTAAAATATAAAATACATATTAAAAATAAGTTAAATTACATATATATTTATACATAAATACTTTGTGACTGATTTTGGTGGTTAATTTTGGAGTGCAAATAATATTTTTGTAGTTTATAATTTATCAGGGTGGAAACGAACCTTGGCATTGACACCATCAGGCACAATTCTGTTCTCAGACTTTAACTTCAAATACTCTGTTCGGTTGAACTTTGTAAATCCCCTGAAAATTGGAAAAGAATTACTAAGCAAGCAAGCATTTCCAATAAATACAAAGGGTAAAAAATGAGCATACACACTGAAAAATAGAAACCCCATGTTCTTCCAGTTGGAAAAACTTTATCATCCATCATTAACATTTTTCTTTGCATAACTTGTTCAACTAACCAAGTTGACATGTAGCAAATTTAACAATTCTTCAAGTGATACAAATTATGAAGACACATAAACTCACAATAAAATCTAGTATTAGCAATAACAAGGCTAGCAATTTGTATAGAATCAAATTTGCAAGAATAGCAACAAACTTGCAGTAGTAGAAATGCAACCAAAAAGTTAAAAAGCTCACCACTTCCTGCTGACAATGATCTTCTGGCGGCCGGGGAACTTGAACTTGGCGCGTCGCAGAGCCTCCTGAGCATGATGACCATGGTTATCCTTGGTGCGAACCGAGAGAAGCACCTGGCCAATGTTGACCCTGGTAACCAGAGACCAAATAGCAAAATGAGCATATATCATTGGGATTACAAGGCACTAAAGTATGTTAATCAGTTATGATGTAACCAACTACTAAATCGAAGGAAGAGCTACATATATTAATTACCAAAAAGCTGGTCTATGGAAGTAAATCATAAATTTTATAGCAACATGTGTACAATGTTTTATAGCAGACGAAAACATGGTTAAAAGGTGGTTATTATTTAGTATAGCATGATATAAAATCTGAACAAATAACATCTGCATAGTAGGATGCACCTTTTCAAAATACTCTTAACAATTTGCTTCAGTTGTATTCCTAAAATACTGACATGATAATTGTATGCTGATATGTCACTGCTGTATGACAACTCTCAACTGACATGTCAAGATTAAAAGTTACAAATATCTTAGATGAGATTTCTTGTAGAGCAAGAAATGATGAGAATTCTTTCATGCGAATTGTTAGATCTATCTATAAGTATCTGAGAGCTTAAAGTTTTTAAAAGAAATTATTGATAAGATGATATGAGAGAGTATACCTAGCGCAAGTGCCCTGCGGCTTGCCAAAGGCGCCCCTCATGCCAGTCTGGAGCCTGTCGGCGCCGGCGCAGGAGAGCATCTTGTTGATACGGAGAACATGGAAAGGATGAACCCTAACACGCAAATGGAAAGCGTCTTTGCCTGCGAATTTGGACATGTACTTGTTGCAAGCAATGCGAGCAGCCTCAAGTGCCTCACTGGAAACATTCTCCTTCTCCCATGAAACAAGGTGCACGCAGAACGGAAACTCATCCGCACCCTTCTTCTTCATTCCGACGTCATAGATTCGGATCTTAGGGTCAGGCACACCCCTGCAGAATCGCGATTTTGGATATGGCTTGTTCTTGATTTGCCTGTAACACCTCGCTGGTCCTGGAAACAAATTTCAAACATTCAATTCTAGATTTAAACTTTAAACAGAGATTTCAATTGCATCGAAGAATGAAGGATTAGAGATCGTACTTCTCCCCATTGCGTAAGGAAATTTGAGAAGGATAGGATTCGCGGGGTGATGGTGCTTTATATACGCTACGGTATGGGCAATGGCGCGTCATTCGCACGCTGTTTTATTCCTGTCGTTCATTACGTATGGGCTTGCGTCATCGTTGCTTCTTTTTCTATTCTTCTTTGACCGGGTTAGGAAAAGCCCAGAAAGTTTGAGAATGTTGCGTGGCTTGTTGGATTGGATTTGCTCTATTTTAAAGCCTATTATTCAGCCCATACCCATCTTACTGCTTCAAATTTATTAATACCAAAATTATTTTAAATAATTAAAACATAATTTTTGCTTTAATATCAATAAAAAGTTATGATATTATTATAATTTATCTAAAATATATATATATAGTGTCTTCATGTTTTAAACTGCGTCTGTTATATCTGTGGTACATAGCTGGTCCCAAATGAGTAAGATGTTATTGCGCTAAAACTAGGTCGTTGCCCGAAAACAACACGCTGTATGGCTTGCATACAGTGCCAAATGAGCAAGAGCCGCTTCGGTGTTCGGGTGTAGTGCTAAATGAGTAAGAATTCTCGCGTTTTCATGAACGAACAAGGGTAAATAAACTAGTTCACAAAGAAAAAAATAAAGGCAAAGGTCGGAGTGGCAGAAGGTTGATATTTGGAACATGGAACATAGACACTCTAACAGGAAAATTCATGGAGGTGGTAGATACCACAACAAGGAGGAAGATTAACATCATGTACCTACAAAAAACAAAATGAGTCAGTACGAAAGCTAAGGAGTTGGATACTTTCGAGTTCAAACTTTGGTATATAGGAAAGATGAATAATAGGAATCGGATAGGTATTATCGTGGATAAGCAGTGAAAGAAGAACGTAGTGGATGTCAAGAAGGTGGGAGATCGGATCATCTCTATCAAACTTGTGGTTGAATAAGGTACTTTTCATGTGATTAGCATCTATGCACCGCAAGTGGGTTCGGACGAGCAACACAAGATAAGGTTTTAAGAGGATCTAGAGAGTTTGGTCCAAGATATACCTTCATGAGATAAAATTTTCTTAGGAAGCGATTTAAATGACCATATTGGAAGTGAAGTGACTGGGTATAGAAGTATTCACGAAGGCCATGATTTCAAAGTGGTCAATACCAAGGGTAAAACTATTTTGGACTTTTCCTTAACCTTTGACCTTCTCATCGCAAATACATATTTTAAAACGAGAGATGAACATCTTATAACCTATAGGAGTGGCAGGCATGACAAGCTCTCAAATCGACTTCTTCTTGTTGAGGAGAGTCGACCAAAAATTTTGCATTAATTGTAGAATTATTCCAGGAGAGAGTTTAACAATACAACATAGGATGTTCATCATGGATTTTCGCGTTGAGGAAAAATTGAGGAAAAATTGAGGAAAAGACATCATACAAAAAATTCAAGGAGGAGGTGGTGGCAGATGAAAGGTGAAGAACAAAGAAGTTTCCTAAGACAGGTAGGAGAAAAGACAAAGTGGAATGGGGATGGAAGCACAGAAGAGATGTGGAAGGAAGTGGCAGAAGTTATTAGAAGAACAGAAGAAGAAAGTTTTGGAGAATCTAGAGGGATAGAACCAAGACAAGGAGTTCTGGAGGTAGAATGCGAGTGTATAAGAAAAGATAAAGGCAAAAAGGGAGTGCTTTAAGGAGTGATCTTTCTGCCGCAATGTAGATAATTGAAAAAAATATAAGGCGGCTAAGAAAGAGACAAAAGTGGCTATAAGTGAAGCAAGAACAAGAGTATATGAGGGTCTCTACCAGTCTTTAAGCACGAAAGAAGGAGAATATATATATATCGCAAAGAGTTGTGAAGGAGGAACGAGAGACTTAGATCAGATTAAGTGCATAAAGGATAAAAATGGGGAGGTTTTGGCTCAAGAGGAGAAGATCAATGAAAGATGGAAGAACTACTTCTAGGAGTTATTTAATGAATGATAGAAGACTCTTTCGAGTCTTGGTCGGTTATGCACGAGGGAAGAAGATTAAAATTTCGACTATTATCGAATGATTCGAGATTTCGAGGTAAAAGAGGCTTTAAAGCAAATGAAAAATGGCAGGGTAGTAGGGCCCGATAATTTCCAATTGAAGTTTGGAAGGAACTTGGAGAGAAATGCATTAGTTGGTTAACCAAGATTTTTAATGAGATTTTAAGGTCAAAGAAGATGCCAGATGAGTGAAAAAAGAGTAGCTTGGTACCTATCTACAAGAATAAGAGGGATATACAATGTTGCGAAAACTATAGAGAGATCAAGCTCATGAGCCATACCATAAAGTTATGGGAAAGGGTGATAGAAGGGAAGCTGAGACAAGAGATACAAGTAACAAAGAACCAATTTAGTTTTATGCTAAGCAAATCTACTACTGAAGCAATATACCTGTTAAGAAGGATGATAGAGAGATATCATACTAATAAAATGGATCTATATATGGTGGTTATTGATTTCGAAAAAGCGTATGATAGGGTGCCAATGGAGGTCTTATGGAAGGTTTTGGAAAGAAAGAGAGTAAGGATCACATATATTCGTACAATTAAAGACATGTATAATAGGTCTACAACTAGTGTGAAAACTCAAAGTGGTATGACAGAGGAATTTTCTATTGGTATATGATTATACCAAAGATCATCCTTAAGTCCATACATTTTCACATTAATCTTGGAAGTACTCACAAAGCATATTCAAGAGCCTGTGCCATGATGCATGCTTTTTGCCGATGATATCGTCTTTATGGGAGAGTCAAGGAAATACCTAAATAAGGAGTTGGATTTATGGAGAGAAACTCTAGAAGTGTATGGTCTGCATATAAACCATAGCAAGACGGAATATATGGAGTGTAAGTTCGGCTGACGAAGGAAAAACCCTAATACAGAGATGAAGATTGGAGAAAAAATTTTACGAAAAGTTAAAAGTTTTAAGTATCTTGGGTGCATCATACAGGATAATGGAGAGATTGAACAGGATGTAAATCATAGGATCCAAGCAGGTTGTTCAAAATAACGGAAAGTGTCTTTAAAACTTGAAGGTAAATTTTATCGCACTGTTATTAGACCGGCTATGCTTTATGGTACAGAGTATTGAGCGGCCAAAGAGGAGCACAAACGTAAGTTAAGTGTGGCAGAGATGAAGATGTTGAGATAGATGTGTGGTTATCCGCGATTGGATAGAATAAGGAATGAAGATATAAGAGAGAGAGTTGGAGTAGCACCTATTATGAAAAAAATGGTAGAATCGCGTCTTAAGTGGTTTGGACATGTGAGAATAAGACCGACAGAACACCCGGTCAGGAGGGTGGATGAGATAGAAGATGAACAAAGGGTGAAAGATAAAGAAAAATCTAGAAAAACTATCTACCAGGTGGTCAAACGAGATCTATATGTAAACGGTCTCTCTGTAGACATAATACATGATAGAATTCAATAGTATCGTTTAATTTATGTAACTGACTCCACCTAATGGATAAGGCTTTGTTATTATTGTAGTGTCTTCATGTCTTAAAAAATTAAAATTAATATATTTTTTATATTGTATTATATCTCGTATGTGTATCTATGTAAATGTTTTCGAGTTTCATAACTATAAAGCCTATTAAGTGAGTTTTTTTTTTTCAATTTAGTGACTCATTTACCCTTATGATCTTATAATAAATATCATTTTGATATTATTTGAACTATCTTTTCATACTTACTCTGTTTTAATTGTCTAAATATATTAATTTTAAAGCCACTATTATTTTGAAACAGGGAGAGTACGTACTCATCTCGTCTACCGTTACACTCTCCTAGTGACTTAAAGTGTCAGAATTAGTTGTTGATACGTGAGATTAAATATTGATCTAACACCATGTTTAAGTCGAATTTTGCAATTTTTTCATGGAATGTTCAATATTACTAAGAATCTAGCTAACTCAATTTCACAAGATTAAAGTCTCATGAAGGAGTCAAATCCTACCACCATCGGCAACCTCTGAAGTTACAATAGGATAAGTTGCAAAATGATCAGACCAAAAAAAAAAAAAAAATTTTTTTGGTTAATCCCCTTTTTTTTTGTTCTTTTCCTACAAAATCTGTACCAGGAAGTTATTGATTACAAATTGTTTTGAACCAAAACAAACTAATTCAAACATAAAACATAAAACATGCACTTATTTTCCTAACACTTACATAACTACAAAATAATATTATTTACCTTCCAGTTCTCTATAAGTTTTATTACATTGTACTAACAAAAAGAATTTACATAGTGAAGATGAAATCAAATCTAACAAACACATAGTTTCCTGATCCAATAACTCACACTATGCAGCATGAAATCTTCTTCTATCTTGGCTTGATGCTTGGTATTACTCCACTAACAAGGTCACTACCTGAAACATCTCCTGATACAAAAGGAGTCTTTATAGCAGAGGATGAAGATGGTGTACTTGTACTTAACTTTCCTGAATCACTGGTTATCGATTCGGCTCTCCGAGTATCTGATTCTGGCATCATGGACCATATGTTTTCAAGCTCCCTAACCACCTCTGCCATTTTAGGCCGGGCTTCTGGCTCGTCTTCGCAACACTTCAGGGCCAAGGTCAAGAATTTCTCTACATGCTCAGATGGATAGGACCCCATGCGATCATCAATGATCGAAAATATTACGCCAGATTGATACGCAACATTAACCTACCATTAAAAAACTATGTCATCCTCAAGTATCATAGAATGTTGTCATATGATAAGAGATAGGAAATAATTAAGATTATTTATTCACATGGTGAGTTTGATCTAATTACAAATGTTTATAGGTAAATACCTCTCTAACAATGTTCTTGCCATGTGAGATTGGTTGCATCCCAGTCAAAAGTTCCAGAAACACAACCCCAAGACTATAAACATCGCTTTTATCAGTCAACTTGTGAGTTAGGAAGTACTCTGGATCAAGATAACCCTGCATATAAAAGAATGAAAATTAAAGTCTATAATTTCAACTTTAACATGAGCAAGTCCTATCACAAAAGCCTTACTTACCGGGGTTCCCTTTACCACTGTGGATACATGGCCAGGGACAACTCCTTCAAGATCAGGAACTGGAGCGAGCCGCGAAAGTCCGAAATCAGCCACTTTTGCTGTGAACTTAGAGTCCAATAATATGTTGCTGGCTTTAACATCTCTGTGGAATATTGGAGGATCAGCTTCAGTGTGTAAATACATAAGACCCTTTGCTGACCCTAGTGCAATCTTCAATCTCATGGCGAAACTCAGAGGCTCTTTTGCTGTAACTGTTGTAAAACATAAGCATACACTTAAAGAGATACAACATAAAAGGAAAGTAAAATAAATGATCCAAAATATCATTGTGCTTCTTATTCAAACCGGATAGTGTACCTGAAATGTGTTCCCTTAGTGTACCATTTGGCATGAATTCATAAACCAGCATCTGCAAGCACAAAGCAACAATCCAAATGCAAGAATCTTAACAGAAAGGGAGTTCACAATGATAAAAAGAAAATGGACTTGCATAGAATTTACCAAAATGGAGCATAGAATGTTTAAACTTTCTGAAATTAAAAGCTAAAGGTACCTGTTCACCCTCTTCATCACAGTATCCAAGGAGAGACACAAGGTTGCGATGATGTAGCCTCGAAAGTAATGATATTTCTGTGAGGAACTCTTTCTCACCTTGCAGCGACCCCTCCTGCGCACGTTTAATGGCAACAACGGTGCCATCAGAAAGAATACCTTTGTAAACCTTGCCATAACCTCCTTGTCCTACTTGAGAAGAGTTGCTAAAATTGTTGGTAGCAGCAGACAATTCTCCAAAAGTGAAGGCCCTTACACCATCAATTTTTATTGAGATCTTAGATGCTGCAAGTAAAGAGAATCAAAGGTTAACATATCCTTTTATATAAACTCAAGCTTCATGCACAAGGCACTTGTGCTAGGTGAAAGAGCAAAACTAAAACTCACAATGACGTCGCTTCGAAACTACAGGATGATCTTTCAACTTCACTCTTAATATAAGGAGGGTAACTATTGCAGATAACGTCACGGCGCAGGCAATTGATCCTAAGATTATGCCAGCCAAAGCACCTGTACTTATCTTTGAATTTGAAGACTTGGGGATGACCACTGCATAGAAAGAATTGTAATAACAGCTTAATCTATATAGATAAGACTTTGAATTTGTAATTCTCACTGAGCTAAAGAAAATGTGACCCAAGTTTTATTGTGATTGTCAAGCATTAAATCAAATTTGAAATTTTGAGACTTACCACCCTTGTAAGGATCAAGGAGATTGAAGCCAAGTAACTCATAAGGTCCAAACAAATCACTGTCTTGAATGTGCCATCCAGTGAACATGGTCATGAGCCGTAGGAGCTCGGTTGTATTGAAAATATGAGAGCTGCTGTTACCAACATAAACTGGAAAAAGCTTCAAGTCCATTCTCAACCGAGGTCCGGCTTGCCAATAAAAACTAAATTGAAGCTGATCCATCTGTATACTAAGACCTGTACTCAGGTATTCCTGAAAGGAAAGCACGTATGGTCGAAAATCCGAAAATCCAGGACTTTTCAGTCGATAACTGACAAGCAATGGTGCTGCACAGAAACAGTCGAAGGAATATTCGAAAGGAGGAGGGCACGCTTGAGCAGGGCATGAGCTGGAATTTGTTGAAACAATGCCATTTGTGTTATTGTCAGCAGTCTCAGATCCACAGAATTGAACCAAGGACTTATTATTTGAGCATAGAGGATTCCCATTGAGCCTGAAATACATCAATTTTTTGCATTACAATGTGACAAAGTAATTTATAAATGATCATATCTAATGCTCATCACCACTATATATAATTAACAAGCATAAAAAAGATCGTAAGCTGGTATATTAGAATTATACGAGAGTGTGACATTTGGAGGAATATCACTAGTGCCTGATATGCTTGTAAGGCTATTGTTTTGCAACTCCCTGCAAGATGAGAAACATATGCTTAGCATTTCGGAAATTTCGATAACATCTATAAAAAGGAACATGAAAAATGTCAACAACATCCAAAAAATATGAAAACCACAGATAAACACTCTCAAATACACATCTAAGTGGCCAAAAATTGTAGAATTCATCACTTCTAATCTTACAAGATAAATTTTTTGCCATTCAAAGTCTTGTTCTGCCAAATGGTGGAAGAAACACTGCCTTTCAATAAATTGTTTTCAAGTGACCTGCCAGATAAGATGATAATTTAGTCGAAACTCGAAAGTCATCATCTACTTTATAACATGATGCCATGATTGTTCCATAGAAATATTATCTTACTAAGCAATTCAAGGTAAAATGTTTGAAAAGGATGCTAAATAGAAAGAAACTTACAATCTTTGAAGAACAGGAAGACTAGAAAAGTAGGATGGAATAGTTCCAGTAAGCTTGTTGTTCGATAAATCACTGCATATATTAGTGGATATCAGAAACTAAAAGTAAAAACATTCTGTATGCAAGGAAAAATATTCACACAAAAGAGATCCTTACATGGTTGTGATGTTGTTGGAAAGCTTGTTGCTAGGAATTGATCCATTCAACTGATTGGAACTGAGGTCTCTGAAATTTTTATAAATAATAGTCAGTAAAACATTTTCAGACTACATAACTCTATTTATCATCACTACACATGGTACAAAATCTTATGTTAAATGAAAATTAGATCATGGAACTTACAGATAAAGAAGGTGGGGTATCCTGCTTAAATCAGGAACTGGTCCTCTCAAGTTGCAATTCCTAAGACTCCTGATAAAACCAATAAACTAAATTAAGAAATTTTATTAAGCAGAGGGAGGGAGAAACAGCAACAAAATTGTTTCCTACAAATATAGCCAAAAAGAAAATGGAAAGTAATAAAAATAGAATATGGCATTGTTCTTCAATTATGGGCTTCAACAAAGTACTAAGCCGTCTAAAAAGGATTTTATGGAGGGATTTTTCAACATTCTTTATGACTATTAGATTATTATAAAATAAAATTTTGTTTCCTACATATAAGAAATCAATCACCAAGATTCTCAAAAGTTATTGCATAGCAAATTCACTTACATTTTCAGCAGTTTTGACATGTTGCCATAAGAACTTGGAATAGTATTTCCCTCAAAGTTATTGTTATCAAGTTGACTGCAAGAACAAGAAGATTTGAAACAACAATTTAGAAATATAATTTTACAACAAGACTCTGTGCTTTTTCCCAAGAAAAGAAGATGAAAAGAATAACAAACCATACATTATAAGTAAGTTTGGCAACTTGTAGAGGTCACTCGGAAGATATCCTGTTAATTTGTTGTTATCAAGAAGACTGCAAGTCCAAAGATTTTCGCATCACAACGAAGGATAAAACAGAATCAAGAAAGTTATTTGAATGGATGCAATTATATCAATGATATCCAGTCATCATCAACTTACAGATGAACAAGACTTGGCAACCGGGAAAGCTCCGGTGGGATTTGTCCGCTAAGTGAATTATTGTTCATGTGGCTGCTCCATCAAAAGGAAAAAGATGAAACCATTATGGTAACAATACAAGTGAAGTAGAAAAATTAATACTAATTGAACAACACTTTGATCATAAAGAACCTTACAAGTGCTTTGTCTTGTTCAGGTTTGCAAATGATTTAGGTACGGGCCCTGATATATTGTTCTGATCAATTTGTATCCTATCCAAATTCGGAAGATAGCCGAGCTCATCTGGTAGTGGACCAGTTAAGTTGTTTCCATTCAGAAGCCTACAAAACCAATAAAAAACAAAAATTTGAGAGAGAATTTGAATTTTTTTTCTTGGAATCTTATAGGAACCAGAATTCAAAACTGATTCATAGACAAGGATATTTATGTAACAAAGTGATTCAAAATTACCAAGGCAATAAAACAACCTTGTTATTGAACCAAATGGTGAGAGAAAAAAAACACAAGCCAAAATGGAAATCTCAACTTACAAGAGTTGCAAAGTTTTGATTTCACCGATTTCCTTCGGAATACTCCCAGTTATCTTGTTCCACATAAAGTTCCTTAGAGAACAAAGAAAAGCATATATCAGAGGAAGAAGGATAAATTAACAGCTGCAAAAAAAGAGTAAAAATGGCATCTAGCAATTGCTAAATTGGAAAACCATTCACAATATTAGTCCTTTCTTAAACATCAATGTAGACAAAGTCTTACAATCTTAACAAACGGGTTAAGTTGCCGAGCTCGGGTGCCAAATTTCCTGTCAGGTTTAAACTCAGTAATTGCCTACAAACAAGAAAAACAAATGGAAGCTTAGAAATGTTCATATGGATTTTATGGAAAAGAAATGTCAAATAGAAGATAGAGGCCACACAGTTCTTGAACATGTAGATATCCATCATCCAATGTTTCATTGTAGCACAAAACTCCTGTCCACTTCGATGTACACGGATCATTATGTCCCCAGTTGCTCAAATTTCCATTAGGGTCATTCAATCTTTGCTTTATGGCATTCAATGCTTCAACTACATATTAAAACAAAAGCAATCACCTCATCATCAATGGAACAAACAGTTACCTACATTACACATTATGAGCACTGCTTCATAAAGTTTTTTTTTTTAATTATTTGGATAATTATTGCAAGGGACACATGAATACTGCATTTGCACAATTGTTTTTACTAAGTTTTCTTATGATCTTTAGCACAACAACAATTATACACACAGACAAATTAATGGACTGGAAATATTCACTTCTAGAAGAAAAGCATCATGGAATATATATCAAACCAAAATGAAAGTAGAAGGGTAAAACCTTCAACAGGGTCAGTGATATTATTCTCCGCCGAAACATGTAGCAAGTAGCAGCAGAACCACAAGATGAAAAGAACTTGATGCTTGC
Source organism: Arachis hypogaea (assembly GCF_003086295.3). NCBI lineage: Eukaryota > Viridiplantae > Streptophyta > Magnoliopsida > Fabales > Fabaceae > Arachis > Arachis hypogaea. Next base: position 8,366,649 of record NC_092036.1, on the reverse strand, counting down.
AACCCTTTGAAAGATACATCCCGGCAAAGTAGATATCAACAAACTCTTAAATGTTTCTCATGAACCAAGCAAGCTACTTTTCTCTCTCTGAAAGCAACAACTTAGGTAAGAAACATCCATGGACGCATAAAAGCCTAAGTTCAAAACTAAAGAAGAATATCCATTTTAGATAAAACCCCATGTATGCATAAAGTACAGAATTTACAATAGTTATCAAACTAAAAGGCAAAAGCAATTCAGTGTAGAAAACCAAGGCATATCAAATCAAAGAAGAAAATAACAGAACTAAAAGCAAAGTCAAAGCTAAAATGCAAATACAAATAACTATTAGGCTCTTAATTTAGAAAGTAAATACTTGGAGAAACAAAAAGGAAAAAGGATGGCAACTAAAGATGAAAATTTGAGATAGCGCCTGAATGTTATGATCAAGAAAGAGTCTAAATTGGAATAAAAAACTATCCAAAAAATGCAAAAAACACTAGCACATGAGGTTAAAGCAATTCAGTGTAGAAAACCAAGGCATATCAAATCAAAGAAGAAAATAACAGAACTAAAAGCAAAGTCAAAGCTAAAATGCAAATACAAATAACTATTAGGCTCTTAATTTAGAAAGTAAATACTTGGAGAAACAAAAAGGAAAAAGGATGGCAACTAAAGACGAAAATTTGAGATAGCGCCTGAATGTTATGATCAAGAAAGAGTCTAAATTGGAATAAAAAACTATCCAAAAAATGCAAAAAACACTAGCACATGAGGTTAAAGCTACCAAAGTAAGAGCTGAATATTATGAACAAAAAAGAATCTAACTTGGAAGCAAACAGTATAACTAAGCAAAAATAAAGTCTTGGGGTGGCTACAATCAAGATAATTAACAACTGAATACTATGAACAAAAAAGAAGCTAACTTTGAATCAAACACTGTGAACAAAACAAGAACTAACACATGGGGTGTCAACTATAAGTTAAAGAAGAAAACCAGTATATAAAGAAGAGTACCTGAGATAATTAAGAGCTAAATATTATGAGCAAAAAAGACTCTAACTTTGAAGTAAATGGTATGAAGAAAGCAAAAATTAACACATGGGGTGGCAACTATGTATCCATGGAACCAAATTAAATAAGAATACCTGAGATAACAGCTATAAAGAAAGAGAATAATGATATATGAAGAAAGAAAACAAAAATTTAAACTAACACATGGGTGTAGTTGTAGCTAAAGTTACCAAAAGAGAGTGAGGCGTGAACATATGATGAAAATGAAAGGGATGAAGAAGAGTGAGTAGGAGTAGGACCAGGTCAGCACACACAACAAATGCAGCAGGAAATGTAGGTGGTGGAGTTGATGATGAATGCAATGCCATCACTGTCATGAAAACTGTAGCTTTTTTGAATCCAAATTCAATGGGAATTTCTCAGTATAAAATAAAGGGAGAAAATGGTTGAAACTTGAAAGAGAAAGAGAGGTATAATAATAATAATAATAATAATAATAATAATAATAATGTGTGTAGTTGAAGACTTTGACTTTTGTGGGGGATGAATGAAAATTGAAGGAGGAGAGAAAGAAGAAGAGAAAGCAAAACCCCCGAATGAGACAGCTGAGACAAGCAATGAATAAAAAAATTGAGTGAAGAAAGACGCAATACACAAAATGTTTGATATTTCTACATCAAATCAAAAGCGTACCCTGGATAAATAGACAATAAATAAAAGACACACATTATTTAGTAACGGTTAATTATAAAAAGGTGAAAAGTGAGATGTAATTAATTTTATGTGAAATTAATAACTAAGAATAGTTAAATAATTTGATAATTTTATTAATGTATGAATACTATTAGTACATCTAGTTTAGTGGGTATTGTGTGACACTAATAAGTGAGAGCTGTATAAAGAATTTGAAGAGATAGCTAGTATGACAGCTGTATAAAGAATATCTCTACGAAGAGATAGCTAGTATAATATTTTTTTTCCAAAAAATGGTAGTAATTTTCATGATTACAAGTTAATAACTCACAAGAGGCTCAATCTGTACTTGAGGAGCATAACCTTCTTCCCTCATTCTTGCATTAAGTTTTCTTAGCATGTCATAAATTTGATCACATTCATGATGTAATCTATCAGAAGCAACAAAATTATGAACCTCATTCCTTAACTCAACCATACTTCGACCTACAATCTTCTTCAACCTATTTTCCTTTACCAATTTCCTAATATTTGCAGCATTATGCCAATTCTTTTCCCCACAATAAATATTTGATAAGAGTACATAATACCCTGCATGATTAGGGTCTAAGGAAAAAAGATTCTGAGCTGCAAGTTCTCCCATATTTATGTTTTGATGAATCCTACATGCACCAAGCAAGGCTCCCCACACATTAGCACCAGCTTGCATTGGCATGCGATTGATTATTTCCAAGCCCTTATCTAGATCTCCAACCCGGCCAAGAAGATCAACCATTATGGCATAGTGCTCTGAGTTCGGCTTCAATTGGTACTCATTTAACATTGTATCAAATATCTTTATCCCTTCTTTAATCAAACCTGCATGACTACAAGCAAACAGAATAGAAAGGAAGGTTACATGATTAGGCTTAACATGTGAACTATCAACCATCTCGTTGAATAACTTCAATGCTGCTTCTCCTTGCCCATGGAATCCATAAGCTGCAATGATTGAGCTCCACACAACAACATCTTTATGTGTCATTTGTTTGAAAACTTTGTTAGCGTTATCTATGCTACTACATTTTGCATACATCTCTATGAGAGATGCACCGACAAAAATGTTATTGTCAAATCCACATTTAGTTAAGAAACCATGAAGACAAACGGCTTGTTGAAGAATCCCCAAATCCGAGCTAGCAGCAAGAATCTTCACGAGGGCGATTGCATCGGGTAGGGTTCCACTAGATAACATGTTGCGGAAAATGCCCATTGACTTGTGAGCCATTCCAATTTCAGCATACCCACTAAACAAAACAGCCCAAGAAACTACATCCTTCTCTGGCATTCTGTTGAAGAGGCTAATTGCAGTTTCAGGCTTAAAGCATTTCATGTACATGTCCATAAGAGCTGTAGAGACTGCCATATCCAATTCAAGACCATTGTCAATTGCTAATTTGTGAATCTTCATACCCTCTTCCAGATTGGACATGTTAGTGCATGATCGCAGTACACTAACAATAGTAACCCTGTTGGGTTCAACTCTGTTATCAATCATTTGATTGAAAAGATCTAATGACTTGGTTTCAGCTCCATTATCAGTATAACAAGCAACCATTGAGGTCCAAGATATAATATCCTTATCAGGCATTTTCTCGAACACGTTATATGCACTCTTGATAGAACCAGTTTTTCCATATAAATTCAGCAGTGCATTGGTCAAACATAACTTAGTGTCATAGCCCCTTCTTTTTACATATCCATGTATACTTCTTCCAAGCTTAAAATCCAATAACTGAGCACAAGCACAAATAGCGCTAACAAGTGTCACTGGATCAGGACTCACATTCTCTGACACAACCATTTGTGAGAAAAATGCAAGTGCAAGTTCAGGATCGCCGCTTCGTTCGTATCCTGTAACCATTGAAGTCCATAGAACCACATCTGGATTTGGATACTCCATAAACACTTTTTCAGCATCATTCATTCGTCCACATTTCGAATACAACTCAATCAAGGCAGACCCCACAAACACATCATTATTCATTGCCTCTTTCTTGAGAAACCCGTGAATCATTTCGCCCAATTTCAGCCTCTGCAAACCAACGCATGATTTCAAAGAAATTGATACTGTGAAATTGTCAGGTCTTTCCTCAGCTGATAAAGCACATGCATTCATCCGATGAAACAGGCACAGTGTCTCTACCCATTTTCCTTCCAAACAATAGCTCCTAAGCATAGCATTCCACAGATGGACAGTTCTACAAGGTGATTCTTCGAATAGCTTATATGCTTCTCTAACTGAGGCATGTTTAGCATAAAGAACATTAAGATTGGTAGCAATGTAACTATCATGGGCGAGGCCCAATTTCAAACACTTGGAGTGCAACTGTGCAATTGATATCTTACTGCAGCAAGTTCCCAATAGCTTCACCAAGAGATCCCTCCGGTGCATATGTAAAATGGCTATTGAGTTCTATAACTTTAGAAACAAAACCTTCCGTGGTCTTTGACGAGCAGAGTGTGAAGGAGAGAGGGAGCAAGAATGTGACGCGGAGAAGCTAGCGGACGCAACGGATGACAAAGCTGGACCAGGCAAAGAAGCTGCGACACGAAGAAAAGGAGTTGGCCAACGGCGGGACGGTGGCGGCAATGGAGCTAGGGTTTGTCACCTCTTTTCTTTCCTTAAAAGAGGGAAACTTGATTCTAATTTTCAAGTATTCATGGAAAGTGGATTTGATCCGCATATCCGCTATTTTTATCCAAATTTAATTTAAAAAGGACAAATATGGATCTGAGGGGTAAGATTATCGGATTGGATTTGATCTGCACACTTATAGTATGAGATTGCGAATTTTGTGCAGATATTTATGTATCTACAAAAAATAAAGAAATAAATAAGTAAACATTTTTTTTATGTTTTATTTCAATTAATTATTATTATATATGTTGTGTTATTTTAATTTATTATTAAAAAAATAAAAAAATTAAATTTTATTGATTTTTTTAATAAAAATAAACTTTTAAAAATATTTTTGTGTTTTGCGAATATATTTGATATCCGATTCGATCTTTTCCACAAATATGCAGATCAGATCGGATCCAAGTTTAAAAATTGCGAATATTAGATTCAATCAGATCGTTTTAATGTGGATCGAATCAAAATTTTAGATATACTAGTGTATGTTCCCGTACCTTGTACGGGATAATACATAAAATTATATTAAAAATTTTATTAAAAAATTAAATAATATATATAATAATTATTATTATAAATATTTTATAAAATTATAATTAAAATTAAACTCTCAAAATTTTTAATATTAAAATGTTAAAATAATTAGTATTTGTCTTAATCAATTTGAGTTTGTTAAGTGATCGTCTCACTCGTCCACTTAAATAACTATTAGGAGTTAGAATCTCGCCTTGTGTATATAGCAATGCATTGGCTAGCGTTAAACTCTTAATAAATGGAGTATCAATACGTGGTTAGACTTGGCAGGAGTTTCCGAATACGCGGGTACCTTACCCGTTCATACCCAGATAGAAAGAGTACTAACTTGACCCAAGTCGGGACAGATTTTGCTCAAAACATGGTATATGGTCGGGTTTAGGGTGTACCCGCCTCGAATATATACATATAAACACTTTTTAGGAATTAGGATTTGTCTCACATCACAGATGATTTATAGCTTCTGTCTATACTCTATAGCCATGCAAGATAAACTCAGTCATCCTCACTCAAAATTTTCTTCTTTTCGACTTCTTCACAAAAAAAAACGCATAGCTCGCGTCATGTTGTTGCTGAGTCCATCGCCGCCTACCTATTCACAATTCACATCTTCCTTCACAGACAGGGACGGACCCACGTTTAATATAGAGGGGGCATTTGCCCCCACAATTTTTTTTTTAAATTAATACTTATATACATATATACCACTTATTATATTATATTTGTCTCAAAATAAAATATAAATAGTTCTTTTGTATTTTATGTTAAAAAATATTTTGTTAAACTTAACACATAATAATTATATTGTTAAATTTGATTTAGTATGAAAAATAAATAAATACACTCAAAAAAAGTGATAATTAATTATATTATATTAATTAATTAATTAATAATTAAATTAAAACTTAGTTTTCTAATTAAATATAACTTAAATTATTAGTGATTTTTTAAAAATTGTTTAAGATAAAAAAATATTATCTATGTATTAATATATTGTAATTATTTTGGTTAAAAAATTTATTTATACTATAAAAATAATAATAAGTAGATTTGACAATTAAATATGAGATAATAAAAAGTAAAATAATTGTTTAAAAATATGTATAAAAAAATAATATTTAGTCATGTTAAAAAAAAGTCCTTATAAATATTTTTTGTTATTTTGAATATTATATTATGTGTATAAAATTATATTTTTATTATTTTAAATATTATAATAATGATTATGTGTATATTTCTAGTTCTTATCAATATGTATTAGATAGTTCTAATTTTAAATTTTGAATATATCTAAACCAATTTAGATTGGTCAAGTGATCAACTTAGTCATCCGCTTAAGTAAGTATTGAGGGTTCGAATTCTGTCTCGTATGTATAGCAAATCGTTGCCAGCCAATTATAGATTTTTAAATGAAATTCAAATTCATGACGGATTTGTCCTTAACTTGTTGAGTATTGTGGGAAGCAAAAAAATATCTATACCTAAATTTTATTATATTTTTGTCCCCATTACTAAATTTTTCTGGGTCCGTCACTGTTCACAACTTATATCATCATCGCTGCTCATCCCGTTATCGTTGCTGTTGAGCCCGTCGCCACCTTTCTCCTGCCGAGTCCCTCTTCTCTAGGTAAATTTCCCTCTCTCTCTCTCTTTCTCTCTCTTTCTCTCTCTCATTGTGAGTCTGTTAAATTCTTCTCTTCTTCTTCTACAGACTCATCACTTAGTTGCCTTCGCTATGAGCCCGGACGTTGCCGTTACAATTTTATCTGAGTCTGTCACCGAATACAATAGAATTTTATTCAAGTTAAAAATAGACATGCGTGAGATCATTTTTGCATGTAATCTCTGAATTTTCTCATCCAAATTTGATCTATATGGTTGAGTATTTTAGTATGGGATCATCGTGGTTTTGTTGTGGCACTAATGTGATAAAAATCGGTAATTTCATAACTAATATATGAGATAGACCAGATTATGAAAGTAATAAGAGAAATAACATTCAGATTTGCGCGTAAAATTTATAAGAGTTTATCTCAGAAAAATATATATTTATAACCCAAGTACGTAGAAGATTGTTAAAAAATTATTATTTCTTAATATATTTATGGATAATACATATATTAATTAAAATTGTAAATTAAGTAATTTCACATTAAATGACTTATACAACGGTGATCTCATTTATTGTCATAAATGTTGAATTAAATAAGTCATTATTACTTTTGATTTAGATAAATGAGATTAAAATCATAGATACTATTTTATTTGAGTTTTAGGGTTTATTGAGTGTCACACTCAAATATAAATAATGACTTTAGAATTTTGGTCTCCAACACATCAAACTCGCCTTCGTAGCTCTTTTCCCACAGTAAAATTAAGATTCAGCCCTATAAAAAATACAGAAGGTTTTAGTTGACGAAGATCAAAGAACCACAAAAGCCAAACTCTCTGATCTCAATCATACTCTCGAATAAAGAGACGCTTCCACACTCTTAGTTATATTTTTTAATGAGTTAACATGAATGATCTTGAGGTTGAGAAATTCTAAAATTTTCAGCTAAAATAAAAATTTTATTCAATCAAATGATAATAAATAATTTTATTGAATTAAACTATATTAATGTGATCATTGGATGATAAAGAATGCTAGAAAAATAAATAAATAATATTTTAAGAGTATAGAAATATTAAATTGTCATTTCAATTTACTTTTTTAATCAATGATAATAAATATCTTAAATTAATTAAATTTTTACAAAAATTATACACCTAAAACTATTTCATTTTTTCAAAAATCTTTTGATAATACAATGGTTCAATGAGAGGTTGACTATTGAAAATTGAGTATAATATTTTTAAATTCGTATTTTCAATAAAAAAAATATACTTAGTTCTATCCATCCTCAATAATTCTATATTTACTATTACTTATCCATCTAAATAATTCTAACATTGATAGAATATTATTTTTAGATGCAAAAAATTTAAAATATATTTATTCTATTTCAAAAATTAATATTCATATTTAACTTAAAATTCCAACAAATATGACAAAAAAATTATATTTTTAGTTAAAAAATTAAAGTAAAATATCTATAAATATATTTTTGTACTTTAGCTTTAGATTTTTTAAAAAAATTTGGCAAGTTAATGGAATCAAATCATATTTCTATAACATATATAAGAATGTATATTACACATAAATAAAAAAATAGGTATAGTAAGAACAAATACATAAATTAAAATAAAATTTAGAAAAATAAGAACCAATAAAATATTGAAGGAAAGAAATATAAATAGAAGAGAAATAAAATTATTATATGGAAGAGAAATAATTTAATAAATTTTATGTGTATATAAAAGAAGAATAAAAAGAAGATATACAGTACTTTATTTAATTTAGCAAAATTTATGGGAATAAACACATAAAATAAGAGAATAAAAAATAATAATAAAAAGAAGCTAAACATCTGAATTAATATCAAAAAATAAAAAAATAATAAAATAATGATAATCTATTATAATCTTAATCTTTTAATATAATTAATTAATAATAATATAATTAGTCTATCATAATCAATTTTTTTACTCACTTTAACCTTATTCTTCATTTATTTATATCTAAACAAGTATATAATGTCACACTTATTTTTAAAAAGATGAAACTCTTCAAATACACGGTATAATATATAATTTAAGAATAATAAAATAAAAATATCTAGAATTTTATAATAGTATTTGAAATTTTCAATGACGATAATACAAAGTGTTTAAATCGACCAAATGAATTCAATAAGTTATCCTTTGCACATCTTATTTAAATTTGAATCTTAAAATTTACTTTTACCTTGTTTTTTAATATCAATTATTTTTGACAAAAAATAGAGAAAAAAATTTATTAGACAAAAAAAATATCCGATCAAAAAATTATTCTAAGGAGATTTATAATTAGAGAAAAAAAGAATAAAAATATTAATAATAAATTAAGAAAAAGAAACGAAGCTTGTATTAAAGAATGTTAGAAAAGAAATAATAAAGTTTATATTAATAATAATAATGCTGAGGAATGATATTGCTGCTTTAGACTTTTAACCTTCGTCTTTGGCCATCTTTTTTTCTGTTCTTTGCTTTTTTTTTAAATTATCAAGTTATAAAAAAATAAAGAACAATTCAAGAAAACGAAAACAGCAAGATCAAAAACAGTAAGATCAATAGTAACTATATAAATCAAAATACATAGGAGAAAAATAAACTATTATATGATAGAATTAACATGAGTATATTTCATCATTAAATAAACAAAGTTAATGCACAACAAAATTACATGTAAAGAGAAAAAAAGAAAAAAGAGTTAAAATATCCAAAGTGATAAAAAAATTATTTTATAGAAGACTATAAAATAATAAACTTCTAACTAAATTAAACTATACTTATTATTATTAGAAAGGGTAAGAGAGAGCAGTAGAGAAAAAGTTTGTGTGTATTCAAGTTGTGTAAAATGATACAATATAGAAGGGTATTTATAGGTGCTAAGAGAATCGAAATAATAAAGACGTAATATCCTATAATAAATATTTAGATATGTTAAATAATACTAATTGACCTATACTATATGATATCAAAACAAAAAAAATCACCGTACTAATATAATATTATCAATATTATATAAATTATTTTTGTATTTATTTTTCTGTGCGTATATAATATTTAATTAACACATTAATATATATATAATATTTTGTTAATACATATATAATATAAAGTGATTTATAAATTATTTTATTGAATATTATAAATTAGAGTGATTTATAAATTATTATTAATTCGTATATAATGTATAATTAAATTTAATGAATTCAATTAGAATAAACAACAAATTTATTCTTTTTATTTCAGATTTTATAAATGAATAAATTAATTAACTAATATAACAAATTACAATTAATATAGTAAAATTAATTAAATAATATATATTATAATAAATTATATTAATATTTAAATATCTAATCAAATCAATTAGCTGATATATTTAAGTCATGGTAATAAATTATTTTTAATGAGTTAAAATAATTAAATCGGGAAATACTCTTTGGAGTATGCCACATCAGCTCTATCATTAAGTGCAGACATCCGATTTTTATATAATAGAATAGATTCGATCCAATCCGCATTCACCCCTATTACTTTCAACCGTGTCAAGGCAACAGAAAGTCTGTCAAAAAAGAAAATAGAAAGAAAAAAAAAATATATATATATATACTACCTATTTTTTATATTTTTTATACACGGCCATATTAGTATTTCCTCATGTTTTTCATTCAACTATCACTTATTAGTATTACATAATACTTATTAAATTAAGAGTATTGAGAGTATTAATAGTATTTATATATTAATAAATTTAATTAAATTTTTTTAATAATTTTTAATTATCAATTTTGTATGAAGTTAATTTTATCTAAATTTTTATTTTATAAAAGTGTTATGTTGTGTTATAGTTTTTAAGATGGTTAAATAATTTTAGTAACACTAATAAAGTGTTAGTTAAAATTAAAGAAACATAAGTGTACAAAAATGTAAAAATTATATAATCGTTGTAGTGACAATAATAATAACCAACCTAGACTTTATTATTAATTCATTATTATATGATCAACAAGTGTAATCACCCGTGCCATGCACGTAATAAGATTGAAATTATAATTTTAAATTATTTTTTAAAATTAATTTAAACTATAATAATTTGATTAATAAAAAAATAATATGTTATATATTTTTTGTTTTTTTTTTTTAATTTAGTATTAATTGGATTACCTCTAAAATAGTTATTAATCGATTTTAATAATCTACTTTTTTCAATAAATCAGACATATATACTGAATGTGATCATAAATAATATAGTAATAGTTAAATCTACCAACAAACATATTGGCTATTATCACACTCTAAAACAAATTAAATATAAAGGCTATTAGCACTCACTTATAAATCTATAAAATCGCACTGTCTTTAATTTGTGCAAGGGTTTATTTATCAAATAAACTTAAAATATAAACAAAAATTATTTATAAAATGGACCTAGCATCACTTGAAAGAATCATAGAAAATAATCAACTTACCTTATCATCCATAAGAACCATTTCTATATAAGTCGTGTTGTTCTTGTCAAGGACGAGACTTTTCATAACCTTATAATTCTTATCTTTATTTTTCAAACTTTTTCATTACATAATCTATCATAGGTAATACTGTTGATAGAATTGTAATTAGTATCCCTTAGGTATGAAAAATAATAAACAGAAGAAGTTCTATGTCTGAGGGATGAATTTTGTAGATGATAAATAATTGTAACAATTCACTATTAATCCTTATATATATACACACACTAATTATACACGGTAATAGTTAACACATATTTTCAATGGAGATACTTACTAAATATATATATTATCGACATTAATTATATGCTAATATTTTTAGGAAAGAGCTAAAAGAGGAGATATATAAATATATATAATATTATTGCTATATAGGAAACATACATAAATTGCTACATTTTTTATTATATTATACAACTTAAAATTATACTATCATGTTATTATTAATCCTAGATATTTGCTATAATTATATCAAATTTAATTATGAATCTAAATAAATAAAATAGATAACATTCAATATTATTTTTTTTCTTTTTTATATTCAATATTACTGTAAATATAAAAAGTAAAATAATTAATGAAAAAATATGAGCAGAAAATAAAATATATTAATTAAAATTCAATTTGTTATCTAATTAATCTTATGTCCATACGATATAACTTTACAAAAATGTTACGAATCACAACCTTTTTTATTCTACAAAAAAAAAACACTATATGTAGCCTTTAGTAGTACAAAAAATAATTATAAAAATTAATTATTGATATTGATATTAATCATAATCGATTATTAATACTCTAATTTTTTAAAATATATTTTAGCTTTTTAAAATATAATGCATATACCGTGTAGACTTTATTATTATTATTATTATTATTATTATTATTATTATTATTATTATTATTATTATTATTATTATTATTATTATTATTATTATTATTATTATTGTTATCCACTAATTGATATCAAATTAAATGGGTCACTATTAATGTGTGCATCAATTATCTCCTAATAAAATTATTGCACTTGAATGAGAATTAGAACTATATCAATTGATATAATTAGAATGATTAAAAATATCGATGATTTATAAGTAGTTTAATAACGCATTAAATATTACTTTGATATAATTATAATGAAGATATTTTCTTAAATTAATATAATCATGCATTATTCATGAGCTAATTGTAATATAATTAGAATAAATTTATTTGAGAAAAAAAATTCATGTATAATTTTCAGAAATTATAATAATTTTTTATTTATATATACGTATATATTAATTTTGTTAAATAATTATATATATATATACATAAATAATTATATACATATACATAAATAAAAAAATATATGAATTATATTTTGCTAAACTTCATGTTACCGGCTATTAAAAACATTTAAATCACATGTATTAATTTTGTTGTTATAATTATTTCGTTTTATATATATGATTATTTTTTATTCTACAATCGTGCAATAATATTTTCTATAATATTATTGCTATATATGAAGCAGATTTATATTATTATAATTATATTAAATTTAATTATGACTGTAAATAAATGAAATAGGAAACAATCAAAACTAATTTTTTTATAGTAAAAATTTATTGTAAATATAAAAAATAAAATCACTAATAATTAAAAATTTGAGTAGAAAATAAAAATTCATAAACTAAATTCAATTTGTTAACTAATTAATTTTATATTCATATAATAATAATAATAATATTATTATTATTATTATTATTATTATTATTATATATTGATTAAAACTGTAAATACATATTAATAAAATTATTACATACGAATGAGAATTAGAACTATATCAATTATATCAATTATATAAATTCGAAATTATTATTATTATTATTATTATTATTATTATTATTATTATTATTATTATTATTATTATTATTGAGTAATAATGATAATTCATGTGATAATGAATATTACCTATAAAATATCTAAAATTAAATAATATTCAAGTATAATTATGTGATAATTATAATTCAAAAATTACTGTATATGAAGTCACGTGAATTATTATTATAATTGATATAATAATTGCTATAATTGCTACATATTCTCAATCTTATCGGTTGTATCAATTTAACTATATCAATTATATTCAAATTAGTAGTCAATTGTTTTTATGAAAATTCTTGCTATAATTAGGTTATACTTATGAGATTATCTTGTATTAATCGTTATAATTAATTTAATAAAGATATTTATTAAGTATATATGTTATCTATATTAATTATATGCCAATATTTGTAAGAATAAGTTTAAAAAAGTGATATATAAATATATAATATTATTGTTATATAAAAAATAGATTTAAATGATATATTAAATATTAATTTGATATAATTATAATAAAAATATTTTCCTAAAATAATATAATCATACATTATTCATGAGCTAATTATAATGCAATTAAATGTATAATATTATTCTATATTATTTATTTACCGTCATGATTTGATTTGATTGTTTTCTAGTTTATTTACTTACATAAATAATTAAAATATATAATATAACTATCGTAATTATTATAATTTTATGATATAATTATAATTAACATATTTTATCATAATTAAATATTGATCTGATATAATTATAATAAAAAAAATTTCTAAAATAATATAATCATACATTATTTATGAGCTAATTATAATACAATTAAAGATATTATTATATCATAGTGTCTACTTACTATATTAATATAATATCAAAAGATACATGTTTCATTATTTTTTATAGATAAAATCGATTTTTATTAGCAACTAAATTGTGTTTAGGTCAAGAAAAACTATATGTTTAGGTAGAGATTTTTTGTCAAATATAATGAAAATATAAATAAAAAAATAAAGGATAAAAATAAACTTAAATAATATATTTGACACCACTTCATTTTATTAATTATTAAATTATTTAAAAATAGTACATCCATGAAAAATACTCATAATATATAATAAATTGAGATAATAATTTAAAATTTTCTAATTATAATTTAATCAAATACTAATATTAAAACCAAATTACTTAAACAATATTGAATCTATTCTAGTTCTTAGTCACATATAGTATATAGTCATTCTCGTAACAATAACCAACTGAAATAACATCGTAAATATCAAAATTTAGAATTCATGCAAATTCAAACCATTCTCTTATTAAATAAGCTTTATCATCCGCTATCCATGCAATGCGGCAAGGTATAGAATTGCCACACCGAGAAACCAAACTAATCTTTATTCCTCTCAATGACATTGCATGCATGCAAAAGAAAGCCGATAATTTCTGAAAAAAATCACAATATGTTATAAAATTATTCTAATAATGAACAACTTAAAATAAGAAAATTTAAATATATTACCAATAGTTAAAATTGCATATTCGAGTTTGTCACGAATTTAGCAAATTTGAACTTAAATTGAGGGAATTCAATCTCATTATGTGCTCCACTTCGAAGATTTTTGGGCAAACGTAAAAAGCATGGAGGGGATGGAACTTGAACATGCCCTATAAAGTCCCGTGGATGCAATTCCTCAATAAAAAATCGAGCTCATCCCAAGAAAGCTAACCTTAACCACATTCCATTAGGTTGGTCATAATAGGTGAGTAGATCCAACCATCCTTCGATAAAGTGGAGATTATTGCCCCTTCTTTGAACGCTTACATCCATGTAGTTGGAACTTAAATCAGTGAAGACAACTCGATGAGGTATTTCATGGATGTGATGCATTGTAAACGATTGTGGTAAAAGACAATCGAACTGGAACATTAGACGATAAGAATAACTTAGAGTAGCAACAATTAATAAATTATTAAAAGAATAATATAATAGAATGAGTATATGAAAAATATTATAAAAAATTATAAATTGTATCTTAAAAGGATCAACTTCAATAAAAAACAAAGAATACATTCTTATTCTATGAAGTAGTAAAAAAAGAAATACTAAATATAAAATTATGAGTTGACTCTCAAATTTAGATTCATGTACTACAGAAAAATACTATTTATAGACCTTAGTAAAACAAAAACAAATATGTAAATTACTTATTATTAAGACAATTTTTTATTATGTACAGTAATTACGCATTATAATTGATAAGTAGTTTAATAGTGCATTAAATATTGATTTGATATAATTATAACGAAGATATGTTCCTAAATTAGTATAATTATATATTATTCATTAAATATTAATTATAATATAATAATATAATTATAATAAAGGTATTTTTTATAAAATAATTTAGAATAGATGAAAAATTTCATTCGTTTTGGAGGGAAAATGGAATCACGAGAGATCGACACGTCACCCTTATTAGCTGGGAGAAAACCAGTTTTAGTATATTAAGTAGATATCTTGCACGCGTTGTTGTTGTTTCTAACTATTTATGTCGAGGCATCTTTCTATTGTTTTTTTTTTTAATTAAGGATAGAAAATTCGAATTCGCAACTTTTTAAATGAGCATGAAAAATTATGTTAATTTATTAGTTTTTTATTGTTGTTAAGTTGTATTATGTTTTATAAAAAAATAATATATATTAACATAATTTAAATTAGATTATTTTTTTTATTGATAAAAAAATATATTGGTATAGACACACAAAATATAGGATTTTTTATTTATAAAATAAAATAAATAATTATTTCTTCCAAAACGATTTTCCAGTTTTATTGCGGCAAACTTGCTGTTAATTTCGAAAAAAAATCGTATTATTTACTATTATAGCAAGATTATACACACTTTGCATTATTTACTATTATAATCCATTACGTTCGTATTTAATGGAAACAATTAAATAAAAAAAATGACATCAAAATCTATCTATACAAAAAAGTGTAAAGAAAATAAAAGGAAGGGAAAAGAATAGCTTAATAAATTAAATGAAAGAAAAGTATTTATATATGAAGCCATTTCCTTCTTCTTTTTTTTCTCTCCAACATTCAAAGTTATCTATACAAAAATCACTCTAATTAAAGTCTAGAGATAAAGATCTAAGCTATGAATACTTTAAAAGTAGTGTAGGTTTTTGGTTATAAAATTCAGTCTTTTTTTTATATATAGTTTGATATTATCAGTTCTTGGTTGGAATTAATGTATTGGCCATCTCCCAACTACCACCTCATTTGGGTGATGAGTGACAAATTAATAAATAGCTTTCTTTCCTTCTTATCTTAGTTTTTTTTTTTTTTATCAACATGGATTTGTTAATTTGTTTACTTTTTAGACATATCCTATGTGACATACAACTCATGTGTGAAAACATTTTCAGGAATGTTCTCAAATACAATAACAATTTGCCAAAAGAAATATTAAAATTATTAACAAAAACACAAGTAATAGGCTAATAGCAAAACCAATCTACCAACAATAATCAAAGCTTTATCTGATGGGGCAACTGATGCTTGGGTTAATAATATTCTTATGCTTTCTCATCAATCTTATTAAAAATATAAATATATATAATTATCTACGTATCTATTGAATTAAATATATAATATATTTATTATTCATATTATTTAATATTTTTATTGTTTATTTATATTTTTTTAAAAATAATATATATTATTAATTATCAATATCTAAGATGATGGTGGTGCGGTAATAAGTTGTGATAGCAATGGTGGTCATCAGACCACATGCCCACATGGTGGTGGTTGCTATTACGCATGCTCCTGAACAAAAATATGAGAAAGATAAAAATATTTATGTAATTTATTATTTTATTTTAATTTTTTTTCCTACTTAGACCATCAATATTTCGAATATATTTTCCCTCTCCATAAAGCATTATCCATGTTATGCGGTCTCCACTTTCAAGCGGCAAAGGATATAGCACCCAAGAATGAAGAAGGTTAGATACTTAGATAAGATATAGGAAAACTTTTAAGGATATCGGTATATCGATAGTAATTTTTACTCATTAATTTTAATTATAAAAAATATATATAATATATATAATTAAGATTAATAATTAAAAATTACTGAAATACTATATATCAATATACTTAAAAGCTTTCTTAGAATATAAATATATATTTGAATTTTGATTTCTTTATTTATTTAAGATTTAATTATTCTATTGGTTTATATAGTTTCGTGAAATTTTTAATTAGGTCTTTATATATTTTTTTAATTGAGTCTTTACACTAATTTTTTTTTAATTAAGTCCTTTTTAGTAGTAGTTGGTTTAATTTTATAGGAACCTAATTAAAAAAAAGAATTGGTATAGAGACTTAAATAAAAAAAATTATAGGAACCCAATTAAAAAAAATTTTGATACAAAGACTCAATTAAAAAAAAATAATAACCTAATTAAAAATTTCGCAAAATTATAAGGTTCAACAAAATAATTAAACCTTTATTTAATTATGTATTGGGATTGAGATCGTGATAACTTTTAAACTAAGCAATTGCTTGTGTTTTGGTAATTGGTATTGACCAAGAAGTAGGAAAAAGATTTAAACAAAAAAAGAACCATATAGCAAGAGGAGTAGTATACCAAAAGCATTATTGCAATAATATCATCATTACACCAATATATTTTATATAAATAATTAATTTAATTATTAATTTGTAGTATAAATATTGATTTGAATTAATTTATTTGAATAAAAAAATATTTTATATAAAAAATAAAGTATTTTTATTAAAAAATAAATTATTTATTTTTTTAAAAAACTAACAATATTTTATTTAAAAAATAGAAGTAAAAAAATGTCGCCAATAAAAAAAGAAGAGATTAGTATTTAGTCACCAATAAATAAAAACAGCTAAGATCAGAGAGACTCGAATTGAATATAGTCAACCAAACAAATGTGATCACATTAGTCAAGTTGGTTAACATATATTATAAATTGGTTAATAATTAATTAATGTGCCATTCCAAGAGTCCAGCTATTCTTCACTGTTTACAGGCTCTAGATGGACATCAAAAAATTCAATTAAAAAAATATTGATTAGTAAACCTTTTATTTTTTGAAAGTTTTAAAAGTTATAATATATATAATAAATCTAACTAAAAATAATTTTTAAATTTAAACACAAATAAGTGAATAAGAACAATTATATTTATAAAACATTTTTTAAAATTAAAAAAATAATTAACACAAATTTAAATATTTATTAATATATAAAATTATATTAAATTTTAAAATTTTAATAAATATAAACTAACTTAAAAAATATAAACTAATTTCAAAAAAAGTGCTGTAATTTTGAAAAACTTAAGCATATAACCTTTTTATACATCTTTTCAGAAAAACTTTATCAAACCTTAAATTCATTTTAATTTGAGAGAGTAATTGAACAAGTCAGGCGTAGAAAGCTTCAAACCACTATATATTAATTCTAGATAGATTCCTTATGCAAGTGTTCATATTGGTTTACACTCCATCGAATATGACTTAATAATTATAGTAAAGTAAGTGGTTAATACTATATTATCAGTGGGGAAAATCAAGTCAATTAGGTGAACCTGTAGCAGGAAATTAAGCAAATCTGAACACAATTTATAGGTGTCGGTGGCAACTAAACTTAATTAAAAGATTTTTTTTAATCAGACTCTATTACTAAGAGTTTAATAATAATTTGATCCCAAAAATTGCAATAAGTCAAGACTTAAAATTTTTTTTGGTGACTAAATAGAAAAGAAAGAAAAAAAGAGACAAAACTAAATTAAATGGTTAGGGTCATATCTAAATTTATTAGATGTTGAAGCTCACTTGATGGTTGGCTCCAATTCGAGTGAATGTCCGCGCCAGAAGCAGCTGCTTTAGCCATACAATCTGCAACACTATTTGCAGTCCTCTGAATTAAAAGAATAGAAACTCTCCAATTCCAATTCATAATATATGCTTTGCCAAATCTCATTTCGGAATATTCTTACCAAGCATTCTTTGGTTTACCAAGAAAAGAGCTTCTAAATAGTCTGTTTCACAAATAACTTTAGGAAATCCACTATCCCAAGCAAGAAGTAAACCTCTCCAAATTGCATACAATTCAGCAAAAAGAACACTGGACACTTCGACTTTCCCAGTGCAACCTTTCAACCAACATCCATCAGGATTGCGAATGATACAACCAAAACCAGCATAGCCAAAAGGAGCAAACCAACTAGCATCACAATTCAATTTAATAGAATGAACTGGAGGTGGAACCCAATGCAAACAAAGTGAAGGAGGAGACAAAGATTGATGCATAGCAAAAATAGTGTGAAACTCTCTTATTGAACTACGAATCAAACTCACCACTTTACTAGCACTCCATGAATCATCTATACTAAATAAGTCCTGATTCCTGCTTCTCCAAATCCACTAGATGGTCGAAAAGAAAAGAAAAACATATTCACTCTTTGCACCTCTGTAGAGCCAATCATGTAAATTCGAGTTATCTGAATACATGCCTAAAAGGTTCCAGACCTCTTTGGCACTAGGGCACTCCCGAAGACAATGAAGAATGGATTCAGAACCATTCTAACATCGATGACAGGTGCTAGATAAAGCTAAACCACGACCCAAACAAAACCCTGCCGTAGGAATAGCATTATGAAGACTGAGCTAAATCAAGAACTTGTACTTCTCAGGAATATGCAGTCGCCATACCCACAACCAATTATCATGCTCATTCCAGTCAAACTTTCTTTTGGCTAGCCAACTGTACCCACTCCTAGCTGAGTAGAGTCTAGAAGATGCCACACCCCACGACCAACTCGAACTCTCTCCAGCATTCAAATCCGGATTATAAGCATTCAAACGCTGTTTGACATCTTCTGGAATGATAGAGAAAATATCATGGAGATTCCATTGACCATCTTTCCAAACGTCTCTAATAGTTAAATCAGAGTCAGATATATGTACAAAAGGGACATCTAGAGTAATTGAGCCCTCAATACTCCAATTGTCAAACCAAAAGGATTGATCAAGTGACTCAACGCACCAAGAGAAGGCATCCTTAAGAGCACCAAAAACCTTTGAGATACTCTTCCAAACATGAGAAGCATTGCAAGGGACATGGCCATCTAAAACTCCCTCATTCCTTAGATACTTTGCCCTCAATAGAGCAACCTAAGACTTGTCCTGACAATGAAAAAGTTGCCAAACCAATTTACTAAGTAAAGATATATTAACACACGCAGGATCTCTAACACCCAGGCCACCAAATTTCTTTGGAGTGATCACGGTCCTCCAATTAACAAGAGAAAGACCTTTACCATCAACTTGACCCTTCCAAAGGAACTGTCTCATCATAGAAGACAATTTATCGCAAACCCAATTTGGAAAAAAAGATACCTGCATATGATAGAC
Organism: Arachis hypogaea; assembly: GCF_003086295.3. Lineage (NCBI taxonomy): Eukaryota > Viridiplantae > Streptophyta > Magnoliopsida > Fabales > Fabaceae > Arachis > Arachis hypogaea. Next base: position 8,346,263 of record NC_092036.1, on the reverse strand, counting down.
CGGAATGGATGCTACAATAGAATTGATCAGGTAAAGTCTCCCTGCTTTATTTAGAAGCCTTCCTTTCCAATTAGCTAATCTTTCCCTCACCTTTTCAATCACCGAATGAAAAGAAGCCTACTGATACGGGAATGATTAAGGTTAACTCCAAGATATCTTCCTAAGTCCAAAGCAAAACGTATTGAAGAAACACTAGTAAAAATATCTCTTCTACGAGCAGTCACATTTTTAGAACAAAAAGTTTTGGACTTTTCAAGATTCACTTTCATGCCAGATGCCTTGCAAAAAATATTAAGAGAATGCATGACCATTTGAACCTGACTCTTTGTAGCCTGACAAAAGAGTAAGAGATCATCTGCAAACATCAAATGAGAAAATTTTTGACCATCCCTAGTGACAGAAACTGGTTTCCACACACCCTCGACCACCTTATGAGATATATAGCGAACAAGTCTTTCCATACAAAGAACAAATAAGTAAGGAGACATTGGATCGCCCTGTCTAAGCCCCCTTTTAGGAGCAAAACTATCCAATCTATTCCCATTCCACATAATAGAAAGAGATGATGCACGGACACAATTCATAATCAAATTAACAGTGATGATAGGAAAACCAAAAGCAATGAGAGTACTCTCCAAAAACCTCCTATCCACCCTATCATAAGCTTTTTCAAGATCAATTTTAAAAGCAAGAGTACCTTTCTTAGATTTTGTGTGCTTCATGAAATTCAGAATTTCTTGTGCCACAATAATATTATCAGGAGCACCACGACCCGGAATAAAACCTTCTTGTAAAGGACTGACAATATCTGGAAGAAAATGCCAAAGTCGATTAGTCAATACTTTGGTGATAATTTTATAAACAACATTACACAAGCTAATAGACCTGAAATTCTTCATAAAGGTAGGGTTATCAATTTTAGGAATAAGCACAATCAGAGTTTCCATGATGCTAGGATTTAAGAACTCTCCCAAAAAAGCGCTCCGGACAATATTCTAAATCTCAATGCCTACTATCTCCTAATATTATTTAAAAAAATAAGTGTGAAAGCCATCTGGACCAGGAGCCTTAAAAGGGCTCATACTAAATACTGCTGACTTGACTTCCGCAAAAGAGACAGGGTCAATTAACCTAGCACAAGCCTCAATGCTTAGAGTAGGTATCGGAACATCCCCTAAACAATCAACCTCAACCTCTTCCGTTGTACCAAAGAGATTCTTGTAAAAAGAGAGGGCTTCTTCCCGAAGAATATCTGGATCAGTAGACCAAGACCCATCTCTAACATATAATCCATGTACTCTATTATGGTTTCTACGCACCAAAGTCTGAAGATGAAAGAATTTAGTGTTTCTATCCCCATACTTAACCCACGGCTCTCTAGATTTCTGGTACCAAAAAAGTTCCTCTTGCAATAAAAGTCTATTGTAATCTTCATTCAGTTCACCTTCTTTAATTTTCAAAGATAATACATCGGTAACCTCCAAACGCCGTTGAATCTGATCAATCTGATATTCCAACTTATTTTTTCGCACAAAAATATTTTCAAAAATTTTTGAGTTGAAGTCTAAAGAAGCCTGTTGAACCATCTTAATCCTTTCAGTAACGCTTCCAAACTCTTGATTCCAAGCCTTATTAATAACATGTTTATAAGAAGGATGTGTTATCTACGCAGTTTGAAACCTAAAAGAACGAGAACCTTCCAAGACTTAAAATCTAAAAAGAAAAAAAGATGAAGGACAAAATTGAAAAAAAAAATAATTAACCAACAAATGTTTTATTATAAAAAATAAAATTAAAATATTTGGTGTAAAACCGAAACCGAAACCGAAGACAAATGTTAGGAATCAAAGTATATATTTTTCGATAGTAATTAGAATATAGGAGTTTTATTAGAAGAATTTATTATTTTTTATGAATAATTAGTTATCAATATTAAAAAATATAAATTAAAAATATATTATCAAATTACTAAATTAAAAAAATTATACTAATAATTAAAAATAATAAATTTTATTAGTTCTTGAATTTTTATCTTACAAGTAGTATAGTTGGTAAAATGGTCTAATTTGAATGTTACTAGTTTATAATGTTCATTGAGGTTGAAGCTTCCAATTTTTTCAAACATGTAGGCGCATTAATTACATAAGCCATCATTTTTGAAGGTAAGTGAACTATGTATATGAGATTGGAGAAAGCATGCCTAAAGGCAAGGGCCATTCATAGCCACCCCAAAGTCAATAATGCATATTAATTAATTAAATTATTTATCAATCTTAATAGATAAATATATATAAAAAAAACTAATTTCAGTTTATTTTTTTATTATAAAATTATTTTTTTAACTTATTTTTAAAAAGATTTAAAATCTAGGATTGGAACTTAAAGATTAAAATTTAAAATTTAGAGTAAAATTATTATTTAAAAAACTTTATTGATATTAGGTGAAAAAATATTACTTCTTAATTAAATTCTAATTTCATTTATTAAGCATTTTTACTAGGTCAAAATATTTTTTTTCCCTTTTAAGACTCTACTAAGTGAGTACATCGATCTCTTTTATAGCTATAGTAAAGAATCAAACACTTAACAATGTTGAAGAATCAAGAATCATAATTAAAATCATTTATATAATATTCATGAAGTTTACTTTATTAATTAGGAAGATATTCGATAATGTTAGCTAGAGAAATAAAAAATAATTAGTCTAAACAGTTAAAATTTATTTTATTTAGTATTTATTTATTATAAAATATATTAAAAAAATAATAAATTTTTATAATTTTTAGTTAACATTTTTGTTGTTATCAAATATTTTGATAATATATCATAGGATTGCATGCACTTATGCAACCTTAGGTGCAAAAATGTTAAACCTATCAATTATTTTTCTTTTTTTTTTGTTTTAACGAAGACACTATGGCAAACAGCTGCTTCGAATCTCCTTCCCCTGTTATATCAAATTAGGTAATGTTAAGTAACCAATAATTTTTTTGAACAATATAAATAATTACTAATTAAATAAAAACACATTACACTTCTAAATTATTTATCTAAATCTTAATGTTAAAATAATTATCCGCACACCTAATAAAATGAACATTCAATATATTCATTATTCACATTGTTTAATATTTTTATTGTCTACCTATACTTTTCAATTAAATTATATTAATTTGAAAATTTTGCTTTGTTTGTGTTGTTATTTATATTACATTGATAAATTTACTGCATATATATGATTATTCGTTTTCTTGTTTTATTTGTCATTCCATATCAAAGACGCCTTAATAAATTCTTGCTGTTGAGTTGATGCAAGGAGTTATACTAAATTTATGGCAACATTAAATGATATATAGTTTCTTTTATCTAAAACCAAGATGGTTAAGTAAGATCATATGATAATTGATAATTTTTTTTGTCTTTTTGTGAATAATTGATATACGGGCTGCCCCCTATTGTTTTTTTTTTCTAAATATTTTTTTATTTATATTCTTTCTTATTTATTTATTTGTGTAGAACTCTTAATTAAAAACATAGTAAAAATAGTGAAACCATTGAAAAAAATAATAGAAAAATTTAATTGAAAACATTGATAATTCATGAAAAAGTCAAAATTTTCTATTTTAATTCTCTTAACCAACGACTTTAACATATTCTTTAGCTAAACCTGAATCCGAGCTGAACAAAAATTGTTGTATTCTTATTTCTAATTTTTTTTCATAAAATCTTAAATATAATGATGAACATATACCTATAAATAAAAATAGAAAGAAAAAGTATAAGGTACTAATATATTATCGATCAATTTATTACTAATAATAATTAATTATTATATTTTAAATACATATATAAAGAGATATATCCAAAAAATACATATATAAAGATATATAAAATATAAAAATTAACAAAAATGCTATTAATAATGTAGCATAAATAGAACATATTTTCGGATATCAAATTGATCTTTAATTAATAACTTCTTTTGGGTAGAGACTCATAAAATATATTATGCAAATAATGGACATCGTCCCTGATCGTTACAGCATCAAAGCCAATAATGTAAGAAAAATAATACTCAATCTCTCTTCTAAATGCACTCTAAATATACAGAGTTGTTATAACAGGAAATTAAACAATGCAAGAACCTAATTAATATAATGGCTAGTATTCTATCGGTATATACAAATTTGTATAATAAAAGGAGGCGACTTATAATATAAGGATAACAAAAATAATAGCTAAATAATAAAAATTATTTTTTAACAAATTAATTATTCGTATGAAAATATTTCTATATAAAGTGATATCTGTCATATAGATATGCATTATATATATTAAGTAATTTAGTAAAATATATCAAATTATCTCATTGTTTTTGTTTATTATCTTTATATGAATATATTCTATTTTCATGTGGATAGCCAATTATACGTGATTATACTATACATTAGTATTAAGAAACATGTGTATTATATATTTTAAATAAAAAAATTAAAATATATTTTTATTTTAAATATTGGAGTCAAACTGTTGTTTGTATAGTATTTTCTTAATAGCAAGTGAATTGCAGAATAATGTAGTCTTGTTATAATGCATATTCTTATGATAATGTCAGGAAAATAAAAAATAGTTAAAATTTATTTTATTTATTAATATTTATTAATTATTACTAAAATTAATAAATATTAAATAAAATAAATTTTGATTATTTTTTGTTAATTTTTGTTGTTACCAAATATTTTTTTGTTTTTAAGACTTGGTTGAAGGTGACATAAATGTTCAATAAGATTGAACTTGCATGGATAATATAGTTTATACATGTGTAGGTTGTAAGTTCTAACGCCATGTTAAATAAAATAAAGACTACTATTATTCAACTTGTTTTTCCTTGCTTTCAATCGAATGTGTTCATATTAGAGTACGTATAGTTTTACTATACTAAATCATATTGCCAATCAATTACGTATTGTTTTAATATGATTTTTGTAATTATTCCTTTTACATGCAGTAGTTTAGAATTAGATACATACAGCGTATTATATGTCTCTTCATATGGTAGAAAATTGGGAGAGAAAAAAGAGGAGTTAAATCTCAAAGTGATTTTTAAAATTGTATTCAAATTTTAAAGTGGGTTTTTAAATTAATAGTTATTTAATTTTGTTTTTGAATTTGTACTCTAAAATTTATAGTAGTCTCTAAGACATTTTTCGTTTATCAAAAAGTTAAAACGATGTTATTTTGTATTAATAAAAAAAAAAGAAAAATTCAAACCCCTTCTTCAATTCGAACCCTTCCCCTTTTCCTTCCCCAACCCGAGTCCCTTTCCCTTCCTTTCTACCGCTGCCTCTCGCCGACCTTCGTCACAGCGTCGTGCCACTCGCCTCCTCCCCAACATAGTTTTTCCATCGTGTCCATTCTCCTCTCTAACGCTGCTTTGTTCTCTCCTTTCCACTCACATTCGCTGCGCCGTCCCCCATCGTCCAACATTCAAGCATGGAGTTCCAGCGTAATGCTAGGGGAATTTCTTTTCCTTCAAAGACCTTCAAGTTTCTTCTTCTCCAAATTGCCCAGAAGATGTTATCTGCTATGGCCAAGTCATTCTTCCCATGAACGGCTGTTTTGTCTGTTCGCAGAGCCACGCCCACCGCTATCATGGTTCAAGTTCATCTGAAACTGTGTTGAGGTCAGCTAGATGAGATCTCTGCCAGGTTTGCTTTGCATGTATGCAGTGAACCAGACAATTGATGATTGATTCTCCTTCTTCTCCACATCAAGGACATCTGTCTTCAATGTTCGGGAATTTGTTGTAGAGCCGCTGCCAAACTAGAGCACCATTACGGAAGAGTTTCCAAACAAAATGATCTTTGGAGAGCATTTCAAGTCCTAATTTGTATTCCACAGCACTTTTTGTCTACAAACCTCAAGGAGTTTATCAATTCGGGGATAAAAAAAAAAAAACAAATACAACTTGGTATCTGGACGCCATAAAATATTGACCAGACTTTTCTTTTGCTCAGGTAATACAATTTTTTCTTTCTCTGATAATTGTTTAAAAAATGTTGTTGGTAATCTCTATGTTAAAATTTGTGTGAATTAAGCTAGCATTCCATGTTCTGTCATGTTTGATTAACTAGTTAACCTATGTTAAATTTAGGTTTTCAAATCCTAAGACAAGGATCTTCAAAAATTTTAATTTTATTAGCTCTTCCAACTTGCAGAAGCAAACAGAGAAAAGACAAGAGAAGAGGGAGGTTGAGGAAGACAGAGAAAAGACAAGAGTGTGAGAGACTAGGTTGAAAAGGAGGCGAACGGTGCAACACTGTGACGGAGGCTGGCGAGAGGCGGCGATAGAAGAGAAAGTGGAAGGGGAAGGGGCTCGGGCTCGGGTTGAGAAAGGGAATGAGGAAGGACTTGGGTTGAAGAAGGGGCTCGGGTTTTTCTACTTTTTTTATTAATACAAAACGAAGTAAGAACTACTATGAGTCTTAAAGTGCAAGTTCAAGGATGAAATTGACTAATTATTAATTTCAAGGACCATTTTAAAATTTGAGTGCAACTTCAAAAGCCATTTTAAAACTTAACTCAAAAAAGAGAGAAGAGTAAACAATATTAGAAATAAATAAAAATAAAATTAGCTTAACTATCACATATTCTATAAATTTCAAGATATAATACTAAATTCTAAATAAATTGCACTTTCGCTCTAAAAACCGTCACAAAATAACGACGAATTTTTATGATTACATATTGCAATGGTTTAAAAAAATTTAATTATTGTTATTAATATGAGATTTATACACACTTACGGTATATAAAAATTAAATTCTTATTTATCTATATCCATAAAAAATATATACATAATTAGGTCATGTAGAAGTGAAGTACAAGAATTAAGGTCATATCATTCTCCATCTTGTATTGTATCATCAATTCATCATCACGGTCATCATCATAGTCATTATTATTTAATTTGACAATTAACCAATAATTCTTATCATGCTCCTAAAACCTTAATGAGAGATACAACTGCATGTATCTAATAAGTTATGCTTTCATATCAACGAACGTAAACGGAGACCATTGGATGAAGAATTCAAAAATATCCTTTCTTTGTTGAAAATACACAAGTATCCAAGTTGCACAAACAAAAGATTAAGATTCAACTTTGCAGCCCCATTGTCTAATTTATTATTAGGAAAAGTATAGGGTACCAACATATTATCTGCCAACTTCTGCCAACTCTTATTTATATTTGTGTTTCATGGAAGTGTGTTCGTAGATGTGTCTAATAATTAATATATTTTAAATACATATATAAAGAGACACATCCATAAAATATATTTATAAAGACACTTCTATTAAACACAGTTATAAAAAAGATATTTTTATTAGACACATCCACAAACACACTCCCATGAAACAGAATTATAAATAAGAGTTGGCAGAAGTTAGCAAATATGCTGTTGGTAACGTAGCGGAACCGTTATTATTATTATTATCATTATCATTTAGTTTGACGAGCTCTTGCAGTAGTTAATTGCTGCTCCTAACGTTGGAAAATTTTATTTTCATTATTCATTTTATGCTTATATATATATATTATAGAAATGAGTATAATTATATTAATTATTTTGTATATATAATGATTTTATTATTGTTTTATAAATAAAAAAGATAAGCCAATATTATTTTCTAGTTTGATCCTTAATAAAAATAAAACTAATACATATTTTATTTGTACAGGATATAATAAGAATTAATACATAAAGTATAAATAAAATTTTAAAATTTTATTTTTTAATATAATATACAAAAAATTACCTTCCAACTCTAGTTCTCAACCCTAAATAATAAGATTTAAGATTTAGAACAACAAATCATCAAGATAAAAATTTAAAGTTTTTCAATCATATTCATAAATTTAAAAACAATTAAATATATTTTTTAATAATTTAATATAGATTATTTTTTGAGTTAAAAAAAATCAACACCTAATTGATAAAGTTTAATTTTTGATATTAACCAAATGGCTACTATAACTACATAAATTTGAGCAGTACTACTAATTAATTTGGTATGACAACATTGGAGCAAAAAGACATTATCCAGAGCGAATAAGGAGTTAACAAGTTGAATAGGAAACTGCAGCAACTACAAGTATCAGAGTTCTTGGAACAACAAGATTATGCAGATCAAGAAAAGAATTGAGGAGCTGTGAAAACAAGAGAAGTATTGGGGACAAACAGTAAGACTGAAATGAGACTCGCTCTCATGAATAAATAAAGACGGGTGAAAATTAAGGCACTTATTTTACGGAGATTTATAAAATCTCTGCGAAAGAAAATTTACGTAAATATTTTTATATATAAGTTATGTAAATAATTCTATTTAATTTATATGTTGAAAATTTTATGTTATATTATTATATTAAATTTGTGTTTGAATTATATTTAATTTGATATATTTTGTTGAATTATATAAGTTTTTATTATGATTGTATTATTATTTTTTTAAATTAAAATTTAATAATATCCAATTGTCTATAGATATTTTTACGTACCCAACTTTTCAACGTAGAGAAATAAACAGAAACTAATAATAAAAATGGGGGAGGAGTTTCCGCCCTCATAGAAACTCATGGCCATCCCTAGCTACTACCATTTAGAAGAGAGACAAAAATAAAATCGAAAAATTCATAAATGTCTAAGGAGTAGAATGGATCAGCGAAAATTCAGAGGTGTTAGAAATGATAGAGGAGCAATTCACAGAGCTATTTAAAGCCTCTAAGAGCAACAACTTAGAATAATGTTGCAAAAGATTTTCACAAGGGTGAATCCAGAGATGAATGAGGAGCTAATAGTGCAAGTGATTGAAGAAAAAATAAAAATACTAATGCAATCTTTTAGCATGGACGGTTCAATGATCATTCTTTCATCAATATTGGAATGCTATAATAAAAAGATTTTCACAAGAGTGAATCAAGAGATGAATGAAGAGCTAGTAGTACAAGTGACTTAAGAAGAAGTAAAAATGCAATCTTTTAACATAGACGGTTTAATGGTCGTTCTTCCAGCAATATTGGAGTGATATAAAAAATGAGGTATGTGATGTTTAGGATTTTTTGTAAATAAGAATTTGTGAGAAGAGATTAGCGATGAAATAGCAGTTATTTTTATTCCTAAAATAAAGTAATCAAAAAGTCTTAATCATCTGACATTAATAAATTATTGCAATTTTATTTATAAAATTATTTTTAAAAATATTAGTTATGAGGCTTATGAAAATATTGGATAAAGTAGTGTCACTTACTTAAAGTATTTTTGTAAGAAATAAACTAATTATTCAAAATGATATTGTAATTGTTCAAGAAGGGTTTCACATCTATCTTGCGAAAAAAGGAAAAAAAATCTAAAAATTTGACTATTAAATAGATATGAATAAAATTTATGATAGATTGAAATGAGTTTCTTAAAAAAAAAATTATAGAGACTTTTGAATTTAAAAGAGAATGAATGTAACTTATCATAAAATGCATTAAAAGCGCAAATTATAAATTTAAAGTGAAGGGAGAGTTGTCACAAAAAATTATATCATAAAAGAGATTTTGACAAAAATGATCTTCTATTTTCTTATCTATTTATAATAGCAGCGGAGGTTTTTATGTTTAAAATTATACCTAAAAGCAACTTCAATGGTAGAAGAATTTAGAGTCTTATTTAATATGTGTTAGTAAATGATGAGGACCTATCATTAAAATAAACAAAAAGTGAGTTTCTTCATGAGTTTCAAAGTAATAAAAGCCCTACTGAGAGTAACTCTTTTTCTTTCGAAAAAATGATATTTTATTAATAAAATTAATACTTTATATACATGATACATATGTGAGCTGAGAGTTAGATATATTATACTTTACATATATAATTAATTATTATAATTATTAAAAAATTAAATATGATTTAATTATTTTATATAATTATATATAAATAATTATATTAAATAATTAAATTATATTTAATTTATTAATAATTATAATAATTAATTAATTAAATAATTAAATTTTTATTTAATTAATGATTTATATTATTATATTTAGTTAATTGTTGCAAAACTAACCGTTGCAAAATTAGTCATTGGAAACTAGCCGTTATTATGTTACCATTATTATTAATAAATTAATATTTTGTTACTCTATATATACCACTTAGATACATTTCTATTTTCACACTTTCTACTACTCTTTTTCATTTTCTTATCAAAGTTCTACTAATATTATTTTTTGTTCGGAAAAATGGATCCAAACCAACTCAACTCTTTCTTCAATTACTTACAAAACTTTTCTCAAATTCCAAATACCCAACAATCTCAAACCTCAAACTCTCAAGTCCCAAATCAAAACTTCACACTATCGAATACATTTCAAAATCCAAATCCACAAAATCTTTCTAATTTCAATTTTCAAGCTCCTTATAATAATCAATTTTCTATATTCCAACCGCAAAATCGAAATTCACAAACACCACATTTTCTATTTTCATCCATATTTAATCCCTCTATCCGAAATGTTACTCCAACTTCTTTGCCGTTTCTAACTCAATATTCGAATGAGAAGACATGTGTTCTTTCGGATAGTAGACGCTCTCTCAAACGTCTATCCGTATTTTCAACAGAGGGTTGATGCAACTGGAAGAAGAAGCTTGTATTATATTGCATAATATGATTGTTGAAGATAAAAGAGACACTTATACATGAAATTTTGCTCAAGACTTAGAGTATGATGATATCGAAAATGGCTTATCACAATCTCACCTTGGAGAAGAAGATTTTGCACCATACCATCAATTTCTCCAAAGAAATGTCCAACTTCAAAATAGGTAGCAGTATAGATAATTGAAAGAGGACTTGATTGAACAGATATGACAATTTCACAATGCTTGTCGTCAACTATAGAGCTTAATTATGTTTTTCCTTGTATTAAGTAATTTTATAAATTAGTGTAATCCCGAATTATATATTGTGTATTATTGTTATATATGAATTTATTTAATATTAATATCTTTTATTAATTAATTATTTTTAAAATTATAAATTTAAATTATATTATTAAAAAATAATTATATTAATTTTAAATATTTTAATTAATTAATTAAGTAGGATCACAATAAGAATTAAAGTTAGTTCTTTCTAATGGAGAAGAGAGATATTTTAAATTTTTATTTACTATTTATGATGCAAAAATTGAAGTGAAATTATTTTTTTATGACAAGTGAATTATAAATAAAAATTAGAATGAATTTTCTAATAAAAATGGTCTAATATATACCATCACATACTTATTATTTACGGATGACCGTATCATTTTGGCTGAGAAAAAAAAAAAGAAAATATATCAGATTATTTTAATCTTGAATGAGTACCCTCACAGAAATATTGGGACAAAGAATCAATCTTAAAAAATTGGACGTAACCTTTGGAGAATAGGTATCTATCTAATTAAGTAACAGTCAATATTAAAGAGATTTTGGATATGTGAGCGTGAGAAAATTCCGACAAATATTTAAGATTATCAGCACATTGAAAAATATCTAAAAATAAAATGTTAACTTAAATAGAGAAAAGAGGTATGAATAAAATAGAAAGGTAGAAAGAAATATTACTTAATCAAGCAGATAAAGAGATTTTGATTAAATCAATAATTTAAGCTATTGCATCATATGCATTTAACGTAATTAAATTTTCGAAGAATTTTTAATAAAGATTAAATGCTAAGGTAGTCAAATTCTGGTGGACATTTCAAAAAAGATCGCAGAAATCACTTAAGGGCCGGAAAAAGATCACAAAACACAGAAAAGATAGAGGGTTGGGATTCAAGGATTTTTAATTACAAAACCTAAGGCACTTTGCAAACAAGCTTGGAGAATTGTAGAGAACTCGGAGGACTTGTGTAATCACTAGGGCTTACAATATACCTCGTTTTTTTTTTTAATTTTCAATTTAGTAAAATCATGCATGATACTTTTTGGACAGTTTCAACAAAGCCCAACGGAAAGCATGTACGGATGCTTATCAGGATGCATTTGCGTATTGACGATTTGTTTTTTTATGAAAATAAACGCGGGGGATAAGTATTCTAGTTTTTATTTTTCTTTCTCTTTTTGGTCATTGATAAGAATTTTAATTCCAACATTGTGCAGAACATACAAAATTGGTTCCAAACTCCCAATTATCAATCATCTTACAACAAAAAAGATATCCCCACAGTACACCAAAAAAAAAAAAAGAAAGCAAAATTGCACCAGAGAGTCTTTTTGGTGATTTTTACAAATAGTTATAGTTGAAAAACCCAAAACTGGATTAAATTATAGTTGGCTCTTAGGTTTGTCGAGCTGCGAAAAAAATTTATTTAAGACTCAACTTATTTTTCAGTAAGTTAACTCATCATGCATGTTTGAATTTTCTTCGTCATCATATAGATGTAACGTAATACAATTCATTTGAACGTTTCATAAATATAAAAAATTTCGAGTTAATAGTTAAATTAATTTTTAAAAAATAGGATATTTTTTAAATTTGTTTTTGAAAGATTTTATCAATTAAATTGATTCTTTAAAAATTATAAATTAATTATTTTCGTTTTTCAGTCATTCAATCAATAGTTTTTATCAATAATTGATGATATAAAATATTAACTCACATCATATATAACACTAAAATATTTAAGTAGATACTAAATAATAAATATATTTATAAAAATTTATTAATTTGTTACTATTAGGTTATATTAAAATTATGATTTATATAATTAAAAAAATTGACTATATGATTTTTATAAATATATTTATTCAACATCTAATTAAACATGTTAAATATTATGTATGCTATCAATTAACATTTTATATTAATAATCATTGATGAAAACTATTAACTGAAATAACAAAAATAATTAATTTATAATATTTAAAAGACTAATTTGATTGATAAATTTTTCAAAAACAAATTTAAAGAATGACCAATCTTTTAAAAACTAATTCGATCAATTAACCAAAAAATCTCTCATAAGAATTAAGATCGGTCAAGTAATTAAGTGAAAACAAATTATTAAATTAAAAATGATGTCATAGAATGCATCGCAAGACGCCAAGACAGATGATGTTCAACTAAAATTTGCCTAATTGGCTAATTTCCTAGCCTTGATTGACCTATTTGATAGAGTAGATAGAAATATTTATTTACTTTTATTTATCTACTTAACTTTTTGAGTAAATAATTTCATAATATAGTATCTGATTTTCTATAATGTAAAAGTATAAAATTTGATTCTTGTTTATTCGAAAGGGAAAAAAGTTAATATAAAACAAACTGGAAAAAAACAAAATAAAAGCCAATCTATAGTAGGCAAGAATTTCTCTTAACAATCACTATCCCCACTACTTAATATTGGTAGTATCCATAGAACAATTATTGTGATCATGACAAGAAAAATGGCGTGTTGCATTTGGGAAGTTAAGGACTTAAAGTCGCGTCTGTTTCAGCGATTTAGTCCACAAGATCTTCATCCCCTAACTTGGCTTAGAATGAGGTATGGGACCATGCATATATAGAGGTTAGTTCATGGCTAATAATAATCTTTCTTTCTCTTCCTTGTCACAATAACTAGGCATTACGTACCCGCAAACATTTTAGGTTATTATATACGTAGGCCTTCCACGTGAAAATAATAATAATATACAGTTCTAATATCATATCCTTGTCGCCTAATTCTTATCCAAAAATAATAAGCAGCATTAATGAGGAAAAATTAATAAGTTAATTGATCAACTATGCCAGTAAATAAGTATCCAAACTTGTCTCCATGAAAATTGATAGTCAAAGTGTCAAACCTTGAAACTTCTGTTGAAGTTTTATTTTATTTTTGAAATAATGACCATGAAAGTCTTGAAGAATGAAGAATAACCATATGCATGAATTAGACTATTAGAGCTTGGCTCGACCATTACATTACATAAAATGGTGTAAAATAACAACATCGTACGAATAGCATTGCAACTCATGCTCAAAATAAGTAGTAACTTAAAACAGTTAAAGGGAAAAAAAAGTGGATGTCAAAATTATTATGAATATATATTGGTGAATCATGAATGTAGACAAAATTTATATATTTATTTATAATTTATATATATATATATATATATATATATATATATATATATATATATATATATATATATATATATTGAATAGTATTGGATATGGTGGGGTTGATATTTAATGAAAATGTAGGTGGTTGCCAATCATATGCAAGCGTTTGAATTATCAGAAAGAAAAATGAAAGATCTGAAAACCGAATAATAAGATAAATAAAACTTTTCAATTTTAATATTTCGTTATAGAATAAAGGTAACGCCCGACTATATACTACGTAGCGCACAATATTCTGCATAGTGAAAATTAAATTCCAGTGGAGCCGATGGGAACTTATTGTCTGCACTATTGCAAGCATATTAAACAGTAGGACAACTATACATGTGGAAAATGTCTTCCAATTACAATACTACCTTGGAAAGGAAATGCTCCAACAAAAATAACTTGGATAATATAAAAACAATTATCCCATGAACAATGTTAAGAGATTAACACAATTTATTATTTTCGACCAATAATTAATTAATAATATTGATTAAAAATATAATGTTAAATTATTAGACTAAAAGGTTGAAATGTTAGCCAAAATTAAAATACTGACCAACATACATTAAACTTGTTAGTCTTCAAACTTTTTTCTTTACAAGAACTAATATTCTCAATTAAATATTCTTTTGAATTTTTTTAATTATATATATACACTTCTGTGAAATCTATATTAGAATCTATTTTATCAACTTATAGCAAAAAAGTATTTTTAATTGGCAAAATTCACTTCCCATTATCTGTGCTTTTATCAAAATATTATTAGAGTTAAAGAAAAACGTTGTAAGTAGATACTAACATTCAACAAGTTCACAAGTCACTAAGGAATTAAAAAAATGTAGTTACACTAAGAGAGATCGTAGTAACCTTAAGTTTTTATTTTTCTTTTTTAAATTGTTTAATACCTAACACATGTTATTGGAGTTGAAAATAAAGGTTGTAAGTTGTAACTAGATCAATCATGCGACATCCAAAAACATCCATGTGGCTAAAATTTAGTTAGATAAAATTTTCAGACAGACAAATTACAATTGGCAAATTTAAAAGTCACATGCTTATACTTTTAGTTTTGAAAAGGTATGATAAGTACTTTTGAAAGTATATATGAAGACACTTTTTAAACTTAAGTTGTATTTTCCAAAGAAAAAAGTCTAAGGCCAGTAATTTTATTAAATTTTGGTCAGTATATAATCAGTAAAAAAGATAAATAATCTTATATTATTAGATAAAATCTCACATCATTAAAAACATTATTGATGACTACTTGATGGATACAAATCACAAAAATTATTGACCCTAACACTTTTCTTTCTCAAAGTTAGAAATCGAATATACCTTTACATATTAATAAATATTTATATTTATTCTTCCTTTCTACACTTATGTATATTAAATAGAGTCATTTTAAATATTAAAACTAATTTTACTAAGTGCAATAATTTTGTTAACTTGTACTTATTGAAAATTATTTTTTTTATTTACCAAAGATATCTTGAATATATTAAATAAGTGGAATATATACTTTTTGCTTACTCTTAAAATATATGAGTTTTCCATATATAATAATAATTTATTTGAACAAATCAAAATACATACAACTAGTTGCGCTGAAAAGCAGCTCAAATATTTCTCTAACTTATCATTATTATCATCACATATTTGGAACAATGCACAATACCACAAACTCAGAATATAGTCCAGCTAGCTAGCCCCCTATGAAGATAAAATTAAATCATAATTAAAAGCATGAAAGCTACAAGCTTCAAAATCTCCTTATATTATAACAGCCCAGCCTCTCACCACATATGTGATCCATTATAATGATATACATCCTTGAATATCCTAATTCCTAACTTAGCTATTTTCAACCACACACACAGAAATAAATAAAGCACAGCTCATTATTCAACATGGCTGCTCCCAATAGAACACTCTCCCTTGCCATGGAGAGAACCAGCCAATGGTATTCCGCCACTACCTCTGATCTATATCCATTTTCCATGCAACTAACCAAATTCTAATTAACTCTCTAAACTCTATGATTATTCCACTTATTATTTGATCATGTATTATGTCTATATTTTCCTAACTATACTATATACGTTGCATTATTATCTTAATTTTCAGGGTTTTTTCTCAAGAACTTCCATCAGATCTTATAGTTCAAGTTGGAGAAGCAAGTTTCCCTCTCCACAAGGTACCAAAACTACTGCATAGAGCTACTGTATAAGAGCATGAATGTAATCTATGATTTTTATTTTATTAACTTTCTCACCGTATAAGAGCATGAATCGTAATCTATGCATGCATGCACCGAATTTTGCACGTGACCAATAATCTTTTTTTTTTTTTGTTCATGTATGTGCAGTTTATGCTAGTGGCAAAGAGCAACTACATCAGAAAACTGATAAAGGAATCAGAAGAGATTGAAGAAAATGAACTCACCAGGATCGACCTTTCGGGCATTCCGGGAGGTAGTGGAACCTTTGAGAAGGCAGCGAAGTTCTGTTACGGCGTTAAGTTCGATATAACGGCTCAAAACGTCGCCGCTTTGCGCTGTGCCGCGGAGTTCCTCCAGATGACGGAAGGGAACAACCTCGCCGGAAAAACTGAGGACTATCTCTCTCATGTTGCGTTCTTCACACTCACCGGCGCCATCACGGTACTGAGATCGTGCCGGAACCTCCTCCCTCTCGCCGACGAACTCAACATCGTGAAACGCTGCGTGGAGGCCGTCAGCGCCAAGGCTTGCAGCGAGGCAAATTTTCCGAGCAGGTCACCGGCGAACTGGTGGACGGAGGATCTCGCCGTTCTCGACGTAGATTTCTTCGGAAAAGTCATCGCCGCCATGAAGAATCGCGGCGCCAAACCGAAAACCCTAGCAGCAGCGTTAATCGCTTATGCAGAGCGATGTCTCTCCACCGACAGAATCCGTCTTTTAAATCCTAGTGATTCCGATTCTGATCACCGAACAAATCCGCGGAAGCTTCTGGAATCGGTGGTAGATCTCTTCCCCTCTGATAAAACCGCTTTTCCGGCTAGCTTCGTCTGCTGCCTCCTCCGCTGCGCGATCTACGTCAGAGCATCTAACTACTGCAGGAGCGAACTGGAGAAGCGGATCGCGGCGGTTCTAGAACTCGCAACGGTGGACGACATCCTCGTTCTGTCGTTCGCCTACGACGGCGACAGGCTCTCAGATCTCGAGACCGTACGGAAGATCGTGTCGGCGTTCATAGAGAACGAAAAGCATGCAGCGGTTATCTCTGCCGCCGACGATAACTGCTCCGTCGCGCTGCGCCGCGTGACCAAAACCGTCGACGCTTACCTCGCCGAGATCGCTTCGTTCAATGATCTCACAATCTCGAAGTTCAACGCCATCGCAACCCTAATTCCCAAATTTGCACGCGAGATCGACGACGATCTCTACCGCGCCGTAGACATCTACCTCAAGGTACATTAAATCACAAAACGACACCGTTTAACTCTTCTGCTACTTATTTATTTATTTATTTATTTATTTATTTATTTATTTATCTTTTTCTGTAGGCGCACTCGAAGCTTGATGAGATAGAGAGGGAGAAGTTGTGTAGTGTGATGGATCCGTTGAAGCTATCATACGAGGCGCGTGTGCACGCGTCGCAGAACAAGCGTTTACCGGTGCAGATGGTGCTTCATGCTCTTTACTACGACCAACTGCGACTGAGGAGTGAGGAAGAAGAGGAACACCGTGCTGCGGCGGCGGCGGCGGCGGTGGATGTGTCGTTGGTGAAGGAGAATGAGGAGCTGAGGACGGAGCTGATGAGGATGAAGATGTACGTTACGGATCTGGAGAAGAACGCTCTGGAAACGACGTCTTCATCGTCGTCAACAATGAAGAAGAAGGCCACGTTTTTGTCCTCTGTTTCTAGGAGGCTGGGGAAGATGAACCCGTTTAGAAATGGTTCAAAAGATACGACCCAATTAGATGATGGGCCTGTGGATTTCAATCGGCCCAGATGGAGAAGGTTCTCTGTTTCCTAGATTGTTGTTTTTCTCTCGTATTGTAATATGTACTTGACCCAAAAGACAAAAAAGTAAACAAAAAAAAAACAAAGAAAAAAGAGTACCATTGTAAAAGTTTGTTGAAATTGTTGAGGTGATGCATCATGGATATATGTTTTATGTGGGAGAATTTGGTGGAGTTATGAATCGTTCCAATTTCTGAATTAGGGTGGTAGTGGTTTTCCTTTTGCTGGTCTAGTTTCCAAAAATTAGGATCTTAGTGAAATATTGAAATTAATACCAGATTAAAAGTATTAGTAAAACCATGATTTAAGTGCCCATTAGGAATTTTACAACAATTATGCTAGGATTTAATGGAGTAATTTTCACAAATCAAGTACAATGTTGTGCTACCGTTGAAACAATTGTCATTTTGTCATTGAGCACTATGATGCTTAAACTTTCAATGCAGGTAAGTTAATAGTAACCCTTTTGGTGGCAATTGTATAATTAAGAGGAGGTAGTTCTATCATGGTGCTCTACCTAATTATTGCAACCCTCACTATTAGGGGAGTGAGTTAGTGGATATTATTATTACTATTATGATCTTATGGCAAAGTAGTTGTTTTTTACAAACTAGTGCTTGATTGATTATAGCTATAGAGGAAGGGAAGCAAAGAATGATATGAAATTGTAGGTTTATGAAACATTTGCTTGTGAAGAAAGCTAGTACAATAAAAATGTAGTAGTGATGCCCAACATTTTCTATTAACCCAAGACACATACAGAGAATTTTAATTTCCTACATTCAACGATGAGTAGGTGGAAGTCTCGGTTCCTGTGATTTGTTCCACAAAAGAAGAGGTATATATATATATATATATTCTTGCACAATGTTTTTTTTTCTTGTACCACAGCATTATTGATCCATATTAAAAGAAAATAATATTCCATGACTAATAAAATTTATTATTTTTTTGTTAATACTAAATCATAATAGTATAAAAATAAAATATTTATTACTTAAAAGTGTTGATTAATATTACTAAAAAATATTGGTCTTTAATATTTTTATTTAAAAATATATTTTTTTGCATAATTAGGTGATAATATCTTCGTATTATTTGATTATTCTATTAATTGATATTTTGTTTACATGTTTAATTTACATAGTACAATTAAACTAGATTCTAAATGAAGTTCATATGAATAAGTTGATTTAATTATAAAAGATAAAGACAAGGTCATGTACGTAAATAGTGGAAAAGTCAACAAATCAATAATTTTTTTTTAGGAAAAACAATACAAAGAAGTAATAACATAAATAAAACGAAATGGAATAAAATAGAAAATAATAATATGATTAAATTTTGGTCTTTCATTCTCATTTTTTTCATATAATTTTGTAAAAACAATTTTAAAATAGTAATTATAAAAATTTAAATATAGTTCATTCAAATTATTTTTTTACGAACTTTTTAACTATTATATATATATATATATATATATATATATATATATATATATATATATCTTTTTTGTTAACATAATCAATAAAATTGTGGGCAATTTACCTAAATAAATAAAATAGGTGAAAGCTTTACTCAAATACACAAAACAGATATTCCTTACCAGATTGTGCAATTTGACACTTCTATGTAAACCTGGGAAGCTACTACGGTTTAACATAAACCATGGCAACCTACCACGGATTATGAATTGTGTGCTTTGTGTGTAAATCGTGGCAAGCTCCCACGGTTTATGAAGGGAGAATGCGAAGCATAAACCGTGGCAAGCTCCCACGGTTTATGAAGGAGAAAATTTGATCACAGTCTGTAGTCTAAATGATATGTTATCTGCTATGTATTTGATAGTTTAAACAGTTTAAGATTCTATGATATACATTATTTCCGTCACAGTTATCATGCGCAGTCTAAATGATACCGCATTGATGCAATCAAACATCTAAAATAAACGAATTTTATTCATATGAAATTAATACAGAAAATCAATATGCTGACCTTCATAGACTTAACCAACTATACATAACTCAACTGAACAGTTAATAAAACAACTAAAACAACAAGGTAATGAGATCTACGCATCCCCCCGGTAGTATGTCTTTGCTAGTCACAATTCCTCCGCGTATGCCCAGCTTGACGGCATAGCCCACAGCGCTTCGGCTGGTTCTCCAGAGGCTGATCCATACTACCACGGATCCTGGTTGCCCTTGGACGACCTTCCTTTGCACGTCTCATGTTAGGATCAGGAATGATGGTTGGCCCAGCATATGGAGGCCATAGGCCTTCCGGGATAGGCGGAACAAAACCCTGCTTGTAAACGTTGAAAACTTCACTCATACGATAGACCTCGTGAACATATGACGCCCAATTAAGGCGGGAGTAGGCGCAACATGCAATGGTGTGGCAACAAGGATAATGCAGCGCCTGAAAGTGGCCACAGTCGCATCTGTGATCTTTAAGGGAAACTCTATAGCTACCCAGCGAGAAGCGTCCGGTTTGTAAGACCCAGAACCTTTGAAAAGTCTTATTATGATCAAGTCTCAATCATATAGTTATTTATAGCCTTAATTTTAGAGATTATTTTATTAAGGATAATTAAGGCAAGTTTTGATTTATTGAACTTGAGATAAGTTCTGATTATTGTCCAGTTTTATAATTATTGGATTATTTTCTATATTTAAATTATAAAGTTGGTAGTTGTGAAATAATAAGAATTTTATATGATTTGGACTAAGTAATTAATATTTTAAATATTAATATTGTTATTTTGGAAAATAAAGAAACTAAGTATATTATTTCTAATTATTTGGTTGGGACATTTTATTGAAAATAATTTGTAAAAATGAGGAGCAAATAGTATTTTCTATATACAATTAGTGTTGGATTTAATTTGGATTTCAATTACTATATTATCCCTATTTTTTAGTGAAATTACAAAAATACCCCTAACCCTAATTGAGTCTACATTTTCCCTTCCAAAAGCCAACCCTAGCTGCAGCCGCCACTCCCTATCAGAGACACAAGCACTCTGTGAAAGAAAAGAAGGGAACGAAGAGAGGAGAGAACATTGTGCGACAGGGGGAACGAGAAGAGAAGCGGCACGTCGGAGCCGCAGGGTCTCGCCGTTGCCGTCGCGCTGTGTAGCCGCGTTCTGCACCGTTGTACACCGAAGATAGAGGGGGTCCGCGGAGGGAAGCGCCGCCGTTCCCTGAGGTTGCACCGCGTCGCTGTCCTTGGTGACCCACGAGCCGAGAGCGCACGCGTGGGAGTGGAGAACGGCGCTGCTGTCGCCGCTGCTTCCATGTCTTCCAACGGTGCTGCTATCGCCGCCGTGAACCGTGGCTAGAGGAGGGAGCGAGAGATCAGAGGAGAGGTGTGTCGCGCTCTGCTGCAGTTGAGTCGGCCTTGCTGCCTCCGCTGCTGGGGATTGCCTCCGTCACTGTCGCCGGCGAGGAGAGAGCAGTGTGGGAAGAACAGAACGCGAGGGAGAAACCGGTCCGCCATTGAGCTGCCGCGTCAGAAAAGGGGTTCATGTCGCCGGAATTTCCCTGCAACCGCCGTTGCCTTTGGAAGCTGCCGCTGAGGCCAGGGTGCTATGGTGGCTGCTAATCAAGTCGCCGTTGATGATTGCATGCGGCTATGCTAATTCTGAGTCGCCGTGTCACTGCCAAAGTAAGGAAACTCACTGGAATAGCATCACCGAAGCTGCTGTTTAGATTATGCCGCATAGAGCTTCTATGTTCAGTGATTTTTGTGAGTTTCGGCTTTGCGGTAAGGGTGTTAAATTTGTGGTTTCTGTCATTTTGGGTTTTGAAAATATTTTGATGCTGCGCGGTGTTTTATAGTTGATCCACCGGAGCTTCTGGCCGCCGCCGGAACTGTTGCTGGGCCGGTTCAAAATCGCAGCTGCCTCATTGTGTTATTTTGGTAAGAAACTATGTTTCGAACAATCTCGCGTTAGTATTCTGTTGTGTTTGGTAACGTGGGATCTAGTCCTTATTATTATGTTACGATTAGTGTTGCTTTGGTTATTGCGGAAGTGGCTAGGAGCTGAGATTTTGGTTGCCGTCAGTTCGAGTTGAGGCGGAAAGGACTCGGCGAGGCGTTTGGGTTATGGATTTGCGTTTTGAGGTAGGGGCGCTTTCCGAAAACTATAGTTTATTATTGGAATTATTACATATGGGTACTGATGTGAGGATGTGTATTTGGTGATTGTATTAGTCCTATGTATTGTTTGGTCATTTGGTATGATTATGGGTGTTTGTTTGATTGGATTGTTGTGTGGTTTTGTGAAACGAAAATGCTTTTGAAGTTGATTCTTTTAAAGCTTTGAAATTGAGTTAATCCGTTGGAAATTGATTTGAGTTGAATGGATTTTCTTGAGAATGTGAAAAAAAGAATACACTCTTGAATTCAGCCTGGCCTGCTTTAAATGATCTGGTTTTGATGAATGATTGTTACCGAACCGTTTCTTTGAAACTTTAGAAGTGAGTTTATTCGGCGGATAATGATTTGATTTTTGAAACGGTTTTCTTGAAATATGGAATTGAGATGACTGTTGGATTTTGGCCTGTCTTGAACTGATTTTTGGATTTTGGGCTGTTGAAAATGATTGTGGACTGTTTTGTTGGGACCCGAACCGGGTGGCAAAGTCCAAGTTTTAGGGGAGGTGCTGCTGAAATTTCTATAAAATCCGAGTCTTTATTGAAAGGTTGTTTGGAAAAATGATGAGTAAAGACTTCTACTATTTTATTTGAATTATCAAGTAAATGATGATTCATGCTTTTGAAATGAACTATTAAAGAGAAAATTGTGATTTAGTCTTGCTTTGTAAGAAAGGCATTGTATCTCTTGCAGGAGAAAGTTATTTAGATGAAACTTGTGTTTTAAAGCTGTTTGAATGCGAAAAGGGTTTATGCCTTTGAATTTGACTTGGGGGTTTCAATTAAAGAGATTTTAATGATTTTGAAAGTACCTGAATGTCTATTGACAAGTTTCATTTTGAAATGTTTTGAGAAAGGTTTTAAGTACTCTTTGAATTCTGAATTCGTGCAAGACTAAGGCAATTTTGAACAGTCGAAACGCTTTAGAATTTATCATGGGGGTTGAAGTTGGTTTTGCCTAAGTAAAGGAAACGACTTTGAAAGAAGTAAATGATTACGTGACTCGGTTGGGCTTAGACCCTATTTTATTACTCAAATCGGAAAGCCAATGTTTTAATGATTTTAAATGAATTTGGCGAAATGAGTTATGTTATTCTCCCCTAAAGACTTAGGACTCTGCCGAGAAACTTTGTTATAAAATCCCATTGTTGGATGGGTGATTTTGAATATCTCAAAGAGATTTTTAACTTGCCATGATTATGGAAGGTTTGGAAAGAGGATGCCGAGAGTGGCATTATTTTAAAAAGGGGAATTTACTTTGAGTAAAAGTGGCTTATGAGCCTGAGATGATTTGAGAAATGAGATCTTTAAAGCCAAGGCTGAAAAGAGTTGAAACTTGATTTCAAAGTGAAATGAATTGAGAAAATGATTTATGGCTTAACTGCCGATTTCATGAATTTGATGATTTTGAATGGTGGAAGTGCTGTTTTATTATGGGCTAGTTCTGGAGTGAACCGTGAGCCGGAATGGCCGTGTGTGATTATCAATATTTGCTGGTTCTGGAATGAACCGTGAGCCGGAATGGCTGTCTGTGATTATCAATATTGGCTGGTTCTGGATTGAACCGTGAGCCGGATGGTTGAGATGGATGTTGATCCATGATTGAGAATGAAAGCATTTATGCTGAGATATTGATAAGTTATGATGTTGCACTTCCACTATCGGAGATAAGAGTTTCCCTGGGAGAAAGCAGTGGCTAGCCACCACGTGCTCCAAGTTGAGACTCGAAGCTCTTTTGACCCTATGTCGTCAGGGTGGCCGGGCACTGTGAAATTTCCGGATGAGCTCACCCCCATAAATATTCACCAGTGAGGGTGATGGATATGGATCATGATTATGATCAAGTTTATATTGAGTATAACTCGAGTTGGGGAGACACGACAGAGGGACAGTCCAATGGTTAGCTACTAGGACTTGTCGGGTTGGCTCTATAACCGACAGATGATATCATCAGCCACTAGGGACAAGCATGCATCATATGCATCTATGTGACATTGTTTGGGTGTGCGTATTGTACTTGGTTTGCCTATGTGATTAACTGCTAATTGTTCTACTTGCTGTAACTGTCTGTTTGTGCTTGAACTTCCTATCTGTGTTTGCAACTGGGACTCTGTTGGATTGTGGTGATTGGTTGTTGTTGAATTGTTTGGGCCTAGGGCCGTGGTTGGAATGAGATGAACTGATGGTTGATTTCGGTTTTGTGTTTCTGGTTTGGAATAAAATATGAAAGGCTATTTTGGTTTCGCATAGATAAACCGTTTTGAAAGGCTTTTGAGTTTTTGAGAATTGAACGGTTCTTCTTTCAGAAAAGATTTTCGAGTTTACTTTTATTGTAAACCGTTGTTTTTGAAAAGAGGCATAAGACGGTTATGAATCACTGGTGCGGTTATCTTCACGTATCCTATTACAGTAATTCCCAAAAATCCTCTACTGAGAACCCTTTCGAAGATGATATTCTCACCCCCCTACATTTTTTCCCCTTTCAGGATATGGGCGCAGAAGTTACGAAGAGTTTATTTAGTTGTTGAAATGCTCTGTATTGCTTTAAATTATTATTCATTGTACCCTCGCCTTTATCTTGATATATTCTATAAGAGGGATAGGAATTGTATTGGATAATGCTTGTGTTACTATTTATATATGTATGTATATATATATGTATGTACTCTTTATGAGTTTATGTAAGTTATATGGTATCTATGGATGTATGTTATCGGATGAAAGTATTTTGGGAGCGGTATTGCGGTTTAAAGTTTCAAACAGGCTCATATTTTAGTATTAAATAGTATAAAAATCGTCGTAATGTCCGAGCTATCAGAGTTGCGCAGCCGGAAGCGTGAGTTTTGGTAGTTAGGGTGTTACACGGTTGGTGTTGTCTCAGCCACGGTGTACTCCGATTGATGCCTGTCGTATAACGTGACAGTGAAGCACCTTGAGTCTCTTAGATTCCAATCAATTGCCTTGGCCAATGCCTGGCAAAATTCATTACCAGATCCGAGTTGTGCCTCTGCTGTTTGTCCCCGTACCACAAAAAGCTGAGCAAGCCTCCCGTAAGTTGATTGAACCAACGATGTGACCGGGAGGTTTCGAGTTCCCTTTAGCACCGAGTTCACACATTCATTGATGTTGGTTGTCATGTGCCCGAACCGTCTACCACTATCCTCATGTTGGGTCCATTTGTCGTACTCCATCCGATTGGCCCATTCACACATTGCTGGATTCTCAGTCTGCATGATGTCAAACCAGTAATAAAACTCTGCTTCAGTCTTTGCGTAGGCAGCATTCACTAACATCCTCCTTGAATCTTTACCTTTGAAAGTTAGGGCAAAATTCGCTGCCACATGCCGAATACAGTACGCTCGGAAAGCACATGGAGGCAACCACCCAGTCTCAGGTGCCTCAAGTGTTGCCTTGATCCCGTTATGCCTGTCAGAGATTACAAGGATACCCTCCTGAGGAGTCACATGCTCTCGTAGGTTGGACAAGAAGAATGACCACGACTCTGCATTTTCTCCTTCCACAAGGGCGAATGCAATGGGGAGGATGTTGGAGTTCTCATCCTGCGCTATCGCCAACAGCAGTGTCCCTCCATACTTGCCATACAAGTGGGTACCGTCAATACTGACGAGGGGCTTGCAATGACGGAATGCCTCGATACAGGGTGGGAATGTCCAGAATAATCGGTGAAAGTACATCATCGACTCATCAACCTCACTACGAAGCCGAACAGGAGAGGTCTTCAACACGGTTATTGTTCCGGCCATTGTTGACTGTACTCCTAGCATCCAACGTGGCAACTCCGCGTACGACTCTTCCCAATCTCCATATATTTGTGCCACTGCCTTCTGCTTTGCCATACAAACCTTCCTGTAACTAGGCCTGAAACCATAATCGGCTTCTGTAGCTTGTTGTAGTACCTTTACCGTAACTGCAGCATCTGCCCTAACCAACGGAAGAATCCTCGCACAGATAACGTGGTAATCCAGCTGACGGTGATCACTGGAAATAGAGGATGCCAAGCATGTGTGTGGCCCGTTGTACCTCCTAACCTCCCAAGTGCCCTTTCGTGCATGTAGCGCAACGCGAATCAACCAAGTACAACCCTTGCCGAATTGTTTGCATTTTCCATGATACTTCAGATGATCTGATTCGATGACTCTGTACTCAACACCTCGCCGGATGCTATAGTCTTTCACACTCAGCACAGCCACATCTTTATTCTGGAAAGATTGCCCAATCTGAAATTCTGTAGAAGAGCCCCCGACCGTGTTACCATCATTCTCCTGTTGACCAAGAACCTCCAAGTTTAGTGTGGAGAAGTGTGGAGGGTACTGTTGAGAAGCAGAACTTGAAGGCCCATGCTGCGCATGTGGATTGGCACCTGTGTCGTCGTCGCTGTCCCCGATGATATCGACAGGCTCCTGGTCAGAGTCATCGTCACACATTGCATTCTCTACTCTATCAGGTTCACCAAAGCCTTCCATATAAGGTAACTGGCAACCACCGGTGCCCACGACATCAGGCTGCTCAAAGATTCCTTCATTCTCCAACTGTACAGAACCAACAACCACCGTTTGCTCTAAATCAGCCGCGAACGTAGGGGAACCCACCGGCGGAAGATACGGTCTGACCGCAGGCATCGAACTAGACGCACCTCCCGCAGCAGTCGAGCTATGAAATGGAGCTGATGCCCCAGAACTATCGACACCAACCTCCAACTTCGCAAACAACTCGTGAATTCGGATCTCTGGAAAACTCCTAACACAATGGAACAGAACCCTAATATCTTCATCAGCCGCTAGCACAAAAGTATCATACTGAACACCCGTCGAGACAACTGCGATGGAAATCTTGTAGAATAGCTTCTTCACCCACTTCGTACCAAAGACGCCAAGCTTCTGCAAGATGCTGTTCTTTAGATCTGACAAAGTGCTTGATGAACTGATGAACACACTCAATGGTTCTTTGTCTGTGAACTTCACACCATGGCTTTTGCTTTTTTTAATTTTCCCAGAGCAATGCACTAAGGTAAGAACACTCTCTTCCTCACTTGCCATTGTGAGAATGATCTCTTGTGCAAGTAGAATGCCACCCACATATATATAGAATTTCGGTGTTCCTAAACCGTTGTAACCTACAATGGTTTACGATCAAATTTTCTCCTTCATAAACCGTGGGAGCTTGCCACGGTTTATGCTTCGCATTCTCCCTTCATAAACTGTGGGAGCTTGCCACGGTTTACACACAAACCACACAATTCATAATCCGTGGTAGGTTGCCACGATTTATGTTAAAATTATAAACCGTGGTAGCTTTCCACGATTTACATAAAAGTGTCAAATTGCACAATCAGATAAGGAATATCTGTTTTATGTATTTGAATAAAGCTTTCACCTATTTTATTTATTTGGGTAAATTGCCCTAAAATTGTAGTAGCATAACTTGACGAGCACGAAGTATCCAACAATGCGCTGGTGTCTAGTAGTGATCCTGTATTTAAAAAAAAAACTACTTTATTTAATCCCATTTGTTAAAATTACTTTGTCCATTTATTAACTTTATTGTAATTAACTATGGTACTCGTTATTTTTATTAAATAATATTCTCTCCACTCTAATATATCTAATACCAATAATAACAGTATCCTAATAAATAAGACATACATAAGTACTCTTTTTATTTTTAAAGTTTATAGTTAAAATTAAAATAGTCTCTAATTTTGTTTTAAATTAAAAATTATCTCTAATATTTTAATTTGATATTAAAATCATCTTTTTAAACAAATTTTTTTCTAAATAAAAAAACCCCTTTTTCATCATTTTTTTTTGTTCTTCTTCCATTAACAAAATTTAAAATTTTAAATCTTTAAATACAATTAATAAAATCCAATTACAAAAATTAAAAATACTCAAATTCATCTCCAATTAACAAAATCGAAAATCTATAAAAATTTAGTTACCAAGAATAATCAAATATAAGAGCAAAAACAAAAATTAGGAAGAAACAAGAAATTCAAAAACAAAAAAAAAAAACTAAAACAATTCAGCAATAAAAACAAAAACAAAACCAACAATAAAAATTAAGAAATTAGAGATCGTAATAAATAACATCAAATTCTTTCGATCTAACAACAATAAATTCAATTTTTTTAAATAAAAAAATGAAACTATATCTCATGAAAAGCGTGGAGGTCGCCACTGCTGTTCTTGGAGGTTGTCGTGCTGTCGAGGTGGAGGTTGTCGTTGGTCGCTGTTGCACTTGGAGGTTGTCGCGCCGTCGGGGTGGAGGTCGCCGTCGAAGTGAAGAAGAAGAGAAGAAGGAGGTGTGTAAAGGTTGAGTAAGAAGAAGAAGAAAGAGGAAGAGGAGGAGGAACTGTATACGTTTGTGATGGTGGAGTAAAGAAGATAGGATTTGGAGTTAGAGAAGTGAGAAAGTAGAGTTAGTGAAATAAGAGTAAAATAGTCAAAATGATGATTTTAATACCAAACAAAATGTTAGGAACAATTTTAAATCTAAAATAAAATTAGAAACGATTTTAATTTTAACTCTAAATTTTATGAACTAAAACAGTACTTATTCCAATAAATAATGATTGTACCTTACTAATTTCTTTATTAAGAAACGTTGCCCAGTTTTGAATCATAAATTCCCACTTGATCTTGCTCACTATAATTAAAGTGGCCATGCATCAGCATTATCGCGTATATATGTCATTATTTAGTGATGCAATTATTCGAATGTAAATCACATCAATCTTATTGAGGGTTAGGTAATCTCAATTCTAACCAATAATTAAGAGGACAAACACACTTAGCTTGGCATTTATTAGCTAGGTTTTTAAGCATTTAGTCAAAAGTTCGGATCTTGCTAATGTAATTGCATACATGATGAGTAGTAGCAAATGTCTTTAACTAACTTGATTAAATTGAATGGTTAGCTCTCTCATCTGTTTAAATAAAATTAAAGTTTAAATTTTATTTTATGTATACGGTAATTTATTAATCAATAATAAATTTTTAAATAAAATTTTAATCTATAACGAATTAATTATTGATTTGTCGAAGTAGAAAATATCATGTGCAACAAAAAAAATGCCTTTAAAAAAAGAAAAGAAAAAGAAATTAGTGCCAAAGAATTTAATTTGACAGCCATAGAAATTATTACAAGAAATTTTTAAAATAATAATTAATTTTAGTAACCAACGAAATTAATTACTAATATTCAATAACTAAATCAGTTTTGCTATTTTAGAATTTTTGTAGTTGATTCCTTGAATAAGAAGAAAAAAAAAACAAAAATGTAATTTCAATGCTAAGCTTGTTGTTTAGTTATATATTGTAATTGTACATCTTACCTATAAATGATATATGTAGTGTCATCTTATAACAATTACAAAATATAATAAAGTAGTTAGGTTGGTGGTAGGACTCACATATCATTTTTATTTACTTTTTTTTGTACAATATATATTTAATATAATTCAATTATTAAGAGAAGTACAAGATTGGTCCCTGGGTTATTATGGACAAAAATGAGGGAATGGGGATTTAATTGTTTTAAAGAAGGAATTGCAAGTTAGCAAAGGGCTGGAAGATTCTTTAATTTGTTGCGGTCTAAGGACAACGAATAATCCATGCACTGCATTCACTGTCCTCCATGCATGTGTGTTAGTGTGTTACCACTACTACCTGATCTCATGTATATGAATCAACAATGCTTCCTTGAGTTATTATATTTGCATATCAGATATATTATATTTTAAATATAATACTCATTTGAATATATCTAAATTAAATATCATTACGTATTAATATGTTTAACTTATTTTTAACATTATTTTTGAAATAAATTTAGAAATAAAATATATATTATTATTTATTAAAATAAAAAATTATTTTATAAATTTATATATTAAAAATATAAAAAAATTAAAAATTAATTTATATTTTAATATCAATAAATATTAAAATATTATTATAATTTATCTAAAAAATATTTTAATTTATAATTTAAATATATGTCGTGTCAGTTCTTATGTCATACAAAATATTAAAATTCATGCGTTTACGTATTTTTTGTTGTGTCTTATCTTATATTATCCAAGCATCATAACTCTAATCTATCTTCTTTTATGTGTTTTTATCTTAATAATTAGATACAATAATATTTTATAAGAAAGTTATTAGGAGCTCCAAAAATATTAGTATGCAAGTAATTTTAGTTATTGGTTTTATTATAAAATATTATACATAATTGACATTAACGACTAAAATTATTAAAACATTAATATTTATGAAGCATTTTTATTAAACAACTATATGAATTTATAACTATGAGATAACTTTTATCTTTTGAATTAATTTTTAAAATTAAGTTAGCTAGGTGCCTAGGTTTACTTAATTCTAAAATTTTCAACAAATTAACATAAAAAAAGAAATATTGATTACTTTTTTATGCCATTTGTATCAAATAATGAGCATGTGTTACTTGATGTACTAGCTTAGTAATTAGTTAGTTAATTTATTAGTTGTAGTAACAAGTTAGTTAGACAAGTAGCCTATAATAGAATTTTTAGTTAACCTTTAATTATTCTAACTCAGTTGGGTAGATGAACAAAATATATATATATATATATATATATATATATATATATATATATATATATATATATATATATATATATATATATATATATATATGATTGTTGTAACAGTGTAAAGTGTGGTTCATCATTAAATATATTGAAAAAATAAGAACTCTCATTTCTTCTTTATGTTTTCACTTCTGCTCTGTTCTCACACTCCCCTTGCGCACTTTTAACGTGGTGCGGTGAGCGTAAAACCCAAAGGGGGTGAGAATAGAAGGAATAGCGATTGAGGAAAGAGAAGCTCAGAATTCAAATCGAAGCACACATCAAGTGCACGATCTAAAACCTAGTGATGGATCCAACTCAAAATTCAAAGCAATTCTAAATAAACGAAGGCAATTCTTTCCAAGGCCTCGGTCCTCAAGGTATTGCGGCGTTCTTGAACCAGATCTCATCGATTCAGGCTCACCTCAACAGGAATGGCAGCAACCCTAGCCAAGATTCATTGAGCCACTTCTACCTTCATCATTCCGAAAATACTGGTATTCCTCTCATCCTTACCATTCTTGATGGCAAGAATTACAGTAGTTGGAGCAATGCGATGTTGTTAGCCCTAAAATCAAAAAACAAGCTGAAATTTGTTGATGGAAGTTGAAAGAAACCTGATAAGAATGATCCATTGTTTGAATTGTGGGATAGATGTAATACATATGTCTTAGCCTGGATTAAAATCTCGCTAAACCCTAAAATCACCAGAAGCGTGATGTGGTACAAGGTTGCATATGAGCTATGGGAGGACCTGAAACACAGGTACCATGAGGGTGATAGATTTCGAATTGCAGAACTGCAGGAGGAGCTATACGGAACAAGACAAGGAGAAATGAGCGTGACACAATACTTCACAAAATTGAAGTCGCTGTGAGAAGAATTTGATGATTTCAGGCTAATTCCACCTTGCAGTTGTGAATCTGTGTGTACTTGTGGATTAGGAAAATATGCGAAAATATAGAATGGAAGATCATGTAGTTAGATTCCTAAGAGGACTTAATAAACAGTTTACGAATGTTAGAGCTCAGGTCATGCTAATGGAGCC
This sequence comes from Arachis hypogaea, assembly GCF_003086295.3. NCBI lineage: Eukaryota > Viridiplantae > Streptophyta > Magnoliopsida > Fabales > Fabaceae > Arachis > Arachis hypogaea. The sequence goes on along the minus strand of NC_092036.1, from coordinate 8,314,232 downwards.
ACTACCAGATTTAAAGGCTGTGTTTTCCATAATGACTAGACAAGAAAGGAAAAACCAGACCATAGATGATACCATAGACCCCAAGATCTTATTACACACTACCAATTCCTTCAACGCTGCTGAGGCCTCACAAGGCAGAGGGAGAGGAAAAGGTAGAGGAGGTAGATTCCAAGGCTTTGGGAGAAGACAAATGGGAAGAGGTATAATGCAGAGTTCATACTGTGGTAAAGGAGGCCACATAGTGGATGTATGTTACAAGAAATATGGTTTTCTCCCTCATCTTAGACAGAGAAATCTGAACTCGAATGGAGGTTTGGGAGTAGTGAATTTCAGTGCTGAAATAAATGGCGATGGCATTGACGATTCTGGCTGTATGGAAGAAAATGGAACTTCCAATGTTGACTTTACTCCAGAGCAGAAATCAGCCATACTATCTTTACTCAACAAGGGAGAGGCAAATCAAATCCACAGTGCTAACCAAATCACAACCGTGGAACAAGTACCTCATCAAGGTAACTTGGTGCATATCATGCATTTTAAGTCAAGCATGTTGGCTTTAAACATTTCTACATCAAAACATGGTTCTTGGATAATAGATATAGGAATTACTGTTCACGTATCCTATTGTCTAGAAGATTTTCAAACTCATTTCAAGATATCTCATATAATCATTCGGTTGCCTAATGGTACACAAACCATTAGCAACATAGTTGGAACTATCAAATTTTCAAACAAACTGTACTTCACAAATGCATTATATGTTCCATCTTTTAATTTTAAATTGATATCAGTATCAAAAGCCACAAAATATTTGCATTGTAAAATAAGTTTCACTGATGACGATTGTGAGATACATGATTTACTCTCGAAAAAGACGATTAGAGCAGCTAGAGTATGTGGTGGTCTTAATACCTTGAACTGTGATGCTGTGCGATTAGAAATTACACAGGTATCAAATAAAATTTATGTAGACATGCCAATATTGAATATTTCAAACACAAAGCTATGGCATTTTAGGTTAGGACATGCACCATTTCATAGAATGAAAGAAATGAAGACAATTTTCATATTCATTCATTGTGACACTGATGTACAGCCTTGTGACTCATGTCACCTAGCAAGGCAAAAGAGATTATCATTCAATAATAGTAGCACAGTTTCATTAACTTCATTTGATTTAATTTGTGTGGATGTTTGGGCCGATGGCCATTCCCTCTACGGGAGAACATAGATATTTCTTAACCATAGTGGACGATAAAACAAGGTTCACTTGGGTATTTTTCATGAAAAACAAAACTGAAGTTGCTAATCTCATTAAATTCTTTGTAAATTTTGTTAAAACATAGTACACAGCAAAATCAGATGTATAAGGTCCGATAATGGAACTAAATTTTTTATGTACTCTTTTTTCAATGAAATTGGTATATTACACCAAAGATCATGTGTTGAAACTCCTCAACAAAATGGTATTGTTGAACAGAAATATCAACACATTCTTGAAATAACTAGAGCAATTTTCTTTCACTCAAATGTCCCTAAGTGTTTTTGGCAATATGCAGTTTCATATTCAATTCACATCATGAATAGATTACCATCAAAATTTCTAAACAATTTATCACCTTATCAAACTTTTCATAACTCTTTACCTGATATATCTCATTTAAGGGTTTTTGGGTGTCTGGCATATGCGAGTACACTCCAAGCAAATCAAAAGAAACTGGATCCAAGATCCAAAAGGTGTGCATTTTTAGGTTTCAGGGAGGGTACCAAGGGATATCTCTTAATTGATCTAAAGACTAGAGAGATCTTTACTTCACGAGATGTGTCCTTCTATGAAGATCATTTTCCATACTTAAGTACACACGCTGACCAAAGCACACACATTGCATCTTCTATTCAGCTCAAAATTGACCCCTTTACATATGACGTCATTATTCAACCTCACACATCACACACTAATAATCAAGCATCACATGCATCCAACTCACACACTAAGTCTTCCAACAATAATAATGATGCCCCAAAAAATTTCAGTTCAGCACATACACCACCAATTCAATCTCCATCACCTAATCAAACAAATATGTCACAAAATCACACACTTGCATCTCAACATACATCACCACTGCCCCTGTTAAGAAAATCAACAAGAATTCGCAGAGCACCATCACATTTGCAAGACTATCATTGTCTAAATGCTACCACTTCTTGGCTTCCACTCCGAAAATCTGAAAGGTACCCTTTATCGAATTATTTATCATATGAAAAATTTTCTGCATCACATATTGCATATTCTCTAGCCATCTCTTCTAACATTAAACCCAAGCACTACAGTAAAGTAATTACTCAATCTTGTTGGGTTGATGCTATTAAGAATGAACTCCAAGTTCTTGAGCAAAGTCAAATTTGGAAGCTCACTTCACTTCCACCTGACAAGAAGGCAATTGGCAACAAGTGGGTTTTCAAAGTGAAATACAACCTTGATGGCAGCATTGAACGCTACAAGGAACGATTAGTGGCAAAGGAATTCACCCAAGTCCCTGGGATTGATTATCGGGACACATTTAGCCTTGTGATGTAGTTGGGTAGCTTGAGAGTTGTCTTGGCTGTGGCTACGACAAAGGGATGGTTCCTCAAGCAAATTGATGTCAATACCGCATTCTTGTACGGTGATTTGGATGAGGAAGTGTACATGAAACCACCTCAAGGGTTGGACGTTAAAGCTGGTCAAATGTGCAAGCTTGAAAAATTGCTTTATGGTCTAAAACAAGCGAGTCGACAGTGGAATACAAAGCTGAAATCTGTTCTGGTTGAGTTGGGTTTTGTTCAGTCAAAGGATGATTACAGTTTGTTTACTAAGCAAACTGAAATTGGATTCACCACATTGTTGGTTTACGTTGACGATTTGATATTGGCTGAAAATGATTTGGGAGAAATTAATGCTGTCAAAACAGTCTTGGATGATAGGTTCAAAATCAAGGACATTGGAGATTTGAAATTCTTTATTTGGATGGAGGTTACGCGATCGAAAGAGGGAATTCTTCTTAATCAAAGAAAGTATGCTATGGACATCTTGAAGGATGCTGGTTTTGAGAACTACAAGCCTGCTTCTACCCATATGGATTACAGTACCAAACTCAGCAAAACTGAAGGCGTTTTCCTCTCAAATTCTACAGAATATCGAAAGTTAGTTGGCAAATTGCTCTATTTGACCAACACCCGACCTGACATTAGCTCTGCCATTAGAAAGTTGAGTCAACACCTTGACCACCCCACTACTTCTCACCTCAATACTGTCCATCGAATCCTCAGATACATCAAAGCTTCACCTGCCACTGGCATAGTGTTCTCGGCAACCTCTGATCTCTGTGTCACTGGATTTTCTGATTCCGATTGGGCGGCATGTCCTGATTCAAGAAGATCTGTGACAGCCTACTGCTTCTACATCGTCATTGTCCTGGTTTCATGGAAGAGCAAAAAGCAAGTGACAGTTGCTTGCAGTTCAGCCGAAGCTGAATATCGAGCTCGCCGCTGCTATTAAGGAGGCTATTTGGCTCAGTTTCATTTTGAAGGACTTGGGAATGCCTCTCACCAAGCCCATCAGCACCTAGTGACCGCCAATCTGCAATTCACATCGCCTCCAACTCGGTGTTCCACGAGCGCACGAAGCACATAGAGGCCGATTGCCACATTGTACGCTACAAGTTCTAAGAAGGTATTATTCATCTTCTTCCCATCTCTACTACTGAACAGGTTGCAGACACCCTGACCAAACCGCTGCCTCCGTTCATGTTCTCCACACTCTTTGGTAAGTTAGGACTGGTCAACTTACACACTCCTAACTTGAGGGAGGGTGTTACTTGATGTACTAGCTTAGCAATTAATTAGTTGATTTATTAGTTGTAGCAACGAGTTAGTTAGACAAGTAGCTTATAATAAAATTTTTAGTTAGCCCCTAATTATTCTAACTCAGTTGGGTAGATGAACAATATATATATATATATATATATATATATATATATATATATATATATATATATATATATATATATATATATATATATGATTGTTGTAACAGTGTAAAGTGTGGTTCATCATTCAGTATATTGAGAAAACAAGAACTCTCATTTCTTCTCTCTATTTTCACTTTTGCCCTATTCTCACACTTCCTTTGCGCACCTTCAACGGCATGTTTAATTGCTTGTAATCTTTGAATGGAACCCACCTGTGATTAAAAAAAAACCTCAACAAAGAATATTTAATATTTTTAAATTATTTAAATACATCCAAAATGATTTAAAATTTAGGTAAATTATTTAATATTTTTAAATGAGTTTATTTATGCATTTAAAAAGAGACATTTATTTAAAAATTATGAAATATTTAGCAACATTTATTGAGTCATGAAAATCATATTCTGAGTGAACTTAATACTAAGGAAGTTTTTATTATATATTTTTAAATAATAATGTTTGAATTCTTTTTCTTTATTTATTTACATGAATTGTATGTTTGCAACAATAAAAACATAATTTTTTTAAGTTAATTATTCTATTAGTCTTTATATTTTTATTAAATTTTTAATTAAATTGCTATATTTTTGTTATTAGATTATTTCATATAAAAAATGTTAAAATTAATAGAATTTTTTTTTCAAAATACATGCGGTTAAATATCTAATTAGATTTTTAATTATAAATATTTTTAATTTATAAAAAAATATTCAGTTAATCCTAATATTTTTTACACTAAAAATGACCTAATAAAAAATTAAAATTAATATAGGGACCTAATTAAAAAAGAAAAAATATAAAAACTTAATTACAAATTTAATAAAACTATAAAAATCAATAGATTATGCCAAGGCATCATGACCTGTTTTTCTATACTTTTTCAGTAGATTTTAGTTTAGTTTTCATACAAATTCTGTTGATAAAGGAGCAAAAGCATGAAAAATCTCTGCATGAAACAAATTCTCAAGCATAGGTGAATTTTTGTTAATATACAGAATAAAAATGATGAAATAGATCACACTAAGTGAAGTTATGATTTTGAGCATTTTTAGCACACTTAGTATAGTAAAGATTATCTTGTATATTAATTTGATACACTTATTTGTTTGATGATAGACAAAGTAGGAGCAGAGAAGCAGAGGAAAGCAAAGTTGGAGAACCAACATTGGTGGAAAAGTTGGAGTGAACGTTGGGAAGAACCAACGTTGATATGAAGAAATGATGAACCAACGTTGGAGGGAACGTTAGTGAACCAACGTTACCCCCAATGTCCTCGATACATCTCAAAAATTGAAGGCCAGAAGAATCACCTTGTGTATGTATGCACAGAATAGTGTGCGTACGCACAAATGGAACGTTAGCCAAACAACGTTGCCTCCAACGCTCAGGTCAAACGCTAGCATTGGAAATTTTTGCTAGTGTGCGTACGCACAACAGAGTGTGTGTACGCACACGAGGAAGAGCGTTGGAGGACAACGTTTGCATGCCAACGTTGACGAAAATGTTGAGGAAGGGTCTGGGAGCAATTTTTAAACGCTGCAACACCTTGAAGTCCCCAATACTCCCTTGGATCATGCAAGTAAGCAGAGCCAATCAACATCACTCAATCTAAGGCACAAGAAGCATCTAGATTAGGAATTTTCATTTGTAATTTGTATTTTCATCTGTTGGTTTGTAAGCCTATATAAAGGCATTAGCTGGATTGGAGGAATCATTCTGGATTGGAGGGGAGTCCAGAATCATGCACACACATCCCCTAGCATACACCACTCTTTTTCCTTTTCTCTTCTTTTCTTCCCTTAGTAATAGTTTAGTTTCAATTGTAATTTTCATTTATGAAATTTTTATTTTCAGTTCTTCTTTAATTCTTGATCTTCTTCTTTATTTTTCTACACGTTCTTTTTTTTCTGTTAGAATAGAGCAATGAATTAAACTAACTCTTTTCATTGGGTTAGAGAGTTCTATTGTTATTTAATGGATCAATTGTAGTTTTCATTCTTCTTCCTCTGTCTTTTCTCTTGGTCATGCTAGAAAGCTTTCAATCTTCATTCAATTGAACAATTGTCTCGACGGAGAAATTGTTCATGCTTGGATTTCCTCGGAACCTTGACAGAGGAATGAGAAAATCATGCTAGAAATGCTTTCTCATGCTGGATTAGTTTGGGGGTTGGATGGATATCGTGACATGTAATATTACCAATACTTTGATCTATGAAGGTGTGTGGTATAATCAGTGACCAAGTTTCATCTCTTCCCATGAGCAATTAAATCAAGAAATTGGACAATTGTTTAAGCTTAGAGAGATTGGATTGCTAAGGAATTGTGATCCAATCACCTAAGATTGCCAGGGAGATCAATAAATGCATTGATTGAGGAAGAGATGAGAATGAACTTAATCCGGAGAATTGCAATGTCTCTTGACCCCAATGTTCATTTTATTTGTAGTTCTTCATTTATTTTATAGTCATTTACTTTCTGCACTTTACATTTCCAACACCTTACTTTCTTGTACTTTACATTCTTGTCGTTTTACTTTTCTGCACTTTCTTTTTCTGTCATTTACATTTCTTATTGATTTTCACTCCAAGATGAACCTTCTAACTAGGCTAATTAATCAACCATTGATTGCTTAATCCGTTAATTCTCATGGGATCGATTTCACTCTTGTGAATTTTATTACTTGATACGACCCGGTGCACTTGTCGATAGTTAATTATGCAAGTATAAATTTTTTTTCATATCAATAAAATAATTAATTTTTTTTAATTGTAATTGACTGAATGTATTATGTCAATTTTTTTGAATAATATATCTAAAAATACCTATCAATTATTTATTAACACTCTTTTAAACACAACCGACAGATACATTTTAAAATAATCCTTACTCGAATACCTTTATCCTTAACCATAAATCTTCTTTATATATATATATATATATATATATATATATATATTGGATTTACTTATCTTATCTATTTTTGTATTCAACGTGAAAATAAAAAATAAAATAAAAGTTGATAATTTTAAATTTAATTTTGTTTCAATTAATATCAGCACATTACCGAAAAATCAAGGTAGTAATACAAATAAAACAAAATTTTCAAATAATTTTTCAAATTGTAGTACAATATTTTAATTTTTATTCACGTATTTTAAATGATGTTATTATCTCCAACCTAAGTATTCTATTTCCATTTCCTGAGAACAACTTCACGTAATATATATCTTAATTACCTAACTATATATCAATAAGTATATTTTTCCCCCCTTAAATGTGAGGCCTTAATGTGGAGTTATAGATCAATACTTTTTGCTAACGACAAAAAATATTCTATTAATTTGATTATAGGTAAATTTAGGTGGTATTATTATGGTATAGTAGTTTTAATTTTGTCTCCATTAATTAAATCAATTGAGGATATATAGTGGTGTTATTTTCAAAATACAAACAAGAAATATTTTTTTTTTCTCAGTCAAAGACACAAGTTAATATTGAAAAGTAAATGGAAAGTTATTAAGAAAATGGAGGGCCATATTTTAATTTTCTGTAGATAATGATCTCATCTTTTATTGATTATTATTTTTTATTCTTATTTGATTGTATATATTCTAATTTGCTTGCATGCGTGTGAGAGAGAAAAGGCAAAGAAGAGAGAGGTAATGCATATGCATTTATTTTACCTAAAATATTGTCCTTCTTTCCTTTTTTTTTTTATAAAATTTACAACATTTTATTTTCATCCTAATACATTTGATCTCCATTGAAATATTATTGTAACTAAAAAATAATTTTATTTTCTTTTAAAAAATATAGTCTCATGGTATATATTCTTTCAACTCTTCATATAGTAAGAATTTAAACTTCTTTTACACATTTAAAGCAGAGACTTCTAACATTTTTTTTCAATGTATAAAATTCTGAAATTTAAATTTTTTATCAATGAACAGAAACAACAAAGTTTTTGAAACTACTCCTTAGTTGTTTTTTTTTTAATATATAACTTAAAAATTTTTTTAATATATAACTTAAATTTTTAGAGAAATTTTTTATAATATAATATCAACTTTTTTATAATAAAAAAATTTAGAGTTCAATCTCTATTTACTCATCTAGAAAAAAATTAAATTTATAATCATTTACTACATATTTTTTTATTAGATTAAACTTTAAAAAAATTGTTAAAATTAAATGGCACTTTTCAAGACTTTGTATTTTGAATTCTTCTCTATAATCATCACTCTGAGAAAATTTCGGATCACAAACTAAAGAAAACCAAACGGGTGGTATCCCTAATATTATTACAGATATGTGCCCTACAATTTATTGTAATAATGTACCCTTTTTGCTAAAGTTGAGACATCATGATTTTTTGGTTTGATGAAGCATCACATTCACTAGATTATTTCTGTTGAATCTAATGATAAAAAAAAATATATCTTTATAGTAACCGAAATAAATCTAAAATTTTTTTATAGATAAAATTATTATAACCAAAGATCACAGTAAATTAGAAGTAAAAGTAGATTATTCTTTATACTACTTTTTAAAAAAAATAATAAAAAATAGAAATAAATTTTTCAATTAATTGCCCAACAGTAACAAGTGAACGTCATGTGTACGTACGTTTAAAACATAAAATTACTTTCATATTTAGAACAAAAAAAATATTTAAATACAAAATAGAAACATTCAATATACTTAAACGTGTTTTTCTCTTTCTTAATACTAAACCAAACACTGCCTAATGTAGTGTTATAGTTCACTTCATTCAAGATTTAATTTTATTTTAAAATTACCACCAAATTATGGTTGCAATGCATATTCCATCATCATTGTTGCTTAACATTCATATACTTAATTAGCTAGAATTTCTCTTTGCTTCTGTGTGGTTTCCATAATTTACCCTCCAACCTTTATACCAAATTTATTTTATTTGTTTGTATTGCTTTTTTGAAATTCCTTTCTCTAAATAAAAAAATACATATAATAATGGGGTTATTTTTGTTAGCACATCATATCATAGATCTTTTTTTTTTTAATTTAAATAGTTGGTTACCTGATTCATGGATTATTATTTGTCTCCTAGTTCTATCTTGGTTTCAATAATTTATAACATTATTGAGTTTTTCAAAATTCTATGCCCCATTTGTGTAATTATTATTTTTTAAATATATCTCTGAGTTAGAATTTGTTTGAGAAGTTTCTATTTTATGAAAAGATGAAGAGGTCTAGATCCAGCAAAACTATATGCAAAAGGTAGAGAAGAAGTGGTTGGAAATTTGAAAAGTCATAGTGGTTAGATTTGTCTTTTTAGTTTTTAAATATAATTTTCATGTACTATATCATGTAAAAAAAATTTTACACAGACAATTTATCATGTGTTATCACATTAATAAAAATAATTAATTTTTAAATTTATTATTTAAAAAATTATTTAAATACATAAATCTAATTAGATAACCTTATAAATTATTTATAATGTTAGTGTATTAAATTAAATTTAAATTTATATTTTTTCATTAAAAATTTTCAGATAACTTATTTTTTTATATTAGTTTACAAGATTTAATTATCACTTATTTTTTTTCTCTCTCTACATATTCTGTTAATATCACATGTTGTTGCATGTGCTAATATATCCTCTCTGACTATGAGATTTGATCCTCTTGTTTTTTTATTTTTTTAATGTTACCATATGTCATTTTCTTTTGTATGTTATTATATTTGACAAATGAACAACATATGATATATTGATAAACACACTTAAAAAAGAAGGATTTGGTATGAGGTACTAACTTGTTCCATGTTTTAAATTAATCTGTTGACTTGGTTTTTTGGAATGAAAACTGGATCCAATGATGTTTATTATGACAAGTCTCTTTTAATTTATAATTATTCTAGCTATCTGTTTAGTTTTCTTTAAGGTTTTCAATAAAAAATATTTTGATGCTACCATTACTGCATTAATTATTAGTAACTTAAAATTTTATTTTTAATCAAAACTTTTTCTTATAAATCCTTAAAATTAACAAATATTCGAGAGGACTATACTACTAATTTTTGGCTAACAGTTGACCAATACATTAAATCTTTTAACAAATAAATAATTATATTTTATATCCATTCTATGAACAGTAACTACATATGTTGAAAAAAAAACTGTTAAATATTCATAGCCTTTTTTCTTGTAGTGACTGCCTAATAAAATTGAATTAGAATAAAATAAAATATTTTTTAAATGACTAATATTTAGGAAAAACAAAATTTCTTTAGATGAACTATATACTTTACTGGACAGCAGTAAATAATACGGAGCAAAAATAATATTTGACTAAATTAATAAATAAATAATAGTTATCAAACTAACTAAAAAATTTGTGTTTTAAGTGTCCAGTGCTTGATATCATATATGATATACCTGTTAAATATAATATAATTTTCTCATAAAATAGTTTAATAGTACATATTACGTAATCTATAGAAGTAATTATTGGTGATATTTGTTTGTATGTAATATATAAAAAAAAAATCAATTTATTCCGTTCACTACAGCAAAAGGACAAATTATAGAACAAAATTTATAAATTTATTTTTTCTTTCCGTCTTCTTTGGATTTATTTATTTATTTATTTATTTTTAGGGGGGACATAGGAGACTATTGTTTGATGGGGAATTCGAATTTCAACGAAATATATTCTATTTGACATATATTTTATTTATTTAGTGTTCTCAATCAATATATGCCGACAAAGGACAGAAAAAGAAAAGGTCATAAAGCGTTATAGCCAATCGTGCAATGCTATATATAGAGTCAACTACAAATTTGTTTAAAAGAAAATTATTTAATTACTAAAACAAATAATATCACCATAATTCTTAAAATCTAATTGATATTACCAAAAACCTTGTATATAAACGTCATTATTTTTCAATTATACATAGCAGCGGCAACTTATTTAAGAAAAAATAGTTATCCATGATCTTGGGTTAATGGGTTTGATAAAAATTTTCTTATTAAACTGATGAAAACAACTAATTCCAAATTTTATATCCAAAATAAATTATATTTTTTAATAAAATGAAATATAAAACCAATTATCAGAAGGAAAAAAAGAAAAAAAAATTGACAAGTAACATTGTTGTTTAATTTGTTTTTCCTAACAATACTACAATTTGAAAGTCCAAAGTGTAACTAAAAAGAGTAGGGATTTTCAGATATAAATTTTTCACATTATTTGATCATGTGTGAATCTCATTTCTAATAAGCATATATCATCATATGTTTTTCGTTTTTCTTCCTTAAAACATCATGATGATGATGGAGAACTGTGAAATGTTACTCAAGAAGCACATATTAAAATCAAGGGGCACATTATTATAAAGATTTATTTTATACGAATTGTGCTTTTTTAGTTAAAAATAGTTACACATATAGTGTTAACAGTATCACTAATACTATCAAATAATAATTTTTATAGTTTTTTTTATATAAATTTACATCTTTACATAATAATTGACTTAACATGAAAATAACTTTCATAATCACAACATGAACATAGTAATGAAAAAAGTATCCAAGTGTGCCATGCAAGCAAAGGAGAGGCAAGGTTCAATTAAAAATGTATTGGTCACTCCATGCATGTGATTAATTAGGTGACAACATTTTCTTTTTTCTGTTTCCAATAGGATTCATCAATGGGAAGCTAATAAATAATATTTATATGAATATAGGGATAAATAATACACACAAGAAGAGAAAAGAAATTTTTTTTTAATTATCTAACAGTAAACCCCTTTTCGGTTTTTATTTTAAATTTAGACAACTCATATTTTAATGATTAAAAAATGACAATTTTATTTTTTGTTAGACACGTGAGTCTTTTTATGAGAATTTCCGATAAAAAAGATGAAAAATACTTAAGTGCAACATTAACTTGTATCATCTGTCATCCACTTGTCCTGCACAAATGATACTTATTTGATTGAGATTATTTATTGTCTATACATTTATCAAAACAATATGGTAGACGCATAATAACCATTTAATTGGATATTATTTTGATAATTATATAGAAATTACACAATCTCAAATAAATAATTATCATCTACATAGAAACGATAAAGACCAAATAAGATAAAATTAAATTACGTTATACGTAAATATTTTTTGTCATTTTTTATGAAAAGTTCTCAAAAAAAACTTATGCGTCTAATAAAATAAAATAATAAAAGATAGATTATCATTTTTTAATTATTAAGATACAAATTGACTAAATTAAAAAAATAGAAGTGGAAAAAAGATTTTACTCTATTTAATTTTATTGACCATAGGTACTTACATGCATCAATTCAATTAATCATTCTTTCAAAAATGTTATAAATATAAATGTTATTTAACTAAAAAACATTGTAAAAATCAATGAATGCACAACAATTAGTTTTTAAAATAATTTTATTTATTTATTTATTTATTTATTGCTATTTGCTAATTCTTGTTGTAACATTAAATTGAGTATTGACTGACAGGTAATAATAACACTACTTTTGGTATTAGATGTTTAAGGATATTTCTAACACATAATTATAGTACATGTGCATGCCTTCTGACTTCTATCAACAAAGTTTCAAACCTTTCACTTTCTGTCACCAATGGAAATGATTAAAATATTAAAAAAAAAGGTACTTAATATTTCTCTCTCTCTCTTTGGGTGTGTGTGTGGTAGGTCAGGCCAAGATAGAGAAAGACACATTTGATGGTTGAGATTAGTGTGTCTGTCTCTGCATTTTACATTGATCCAATAGTTACCAACACATTTGTTAGTAAGTAAGTATTTAATAATTCTATTTTTCTTTTTTCTTTTAATTTTGTTAATTATTAGTACATTTATGACTGAAAATTTTATATATGATTTTCAAAAATATGATTTTTTTTGAAGTAGGTCATGCAAATTAATTTTAGTCCTCAATAAATTTTAATTACTAAATTAGTCTTTAAATTTTTATTTTATTAAACAAAATAGTTTTTAAATCAAATTACTCGTTTATATAAAGAGATTAATATAAAAATTTTAAAAAAAATTAGAGATTTTTTTCTTTTATTAAATAAGAATAAAGATTAATTTATTTAATTTTTTTTATCAAAATTTAACATAAAAATTAATATATATAACAAAAAATAAAAGGTTAGAGATCGATTTGATAATTAAAATTTGTTGAAAATTAAATTATGAGTATTGATTTAGGATATTACTCTTAATTTTAAGAATATGAACCTAGAATTTTCGCAGGTTAGGAAAAAAATATTTTTTTTGTCTTGCGAAAATTGATATTTTTTGCTTTTTAGTTTTTACAATATGCATTTTTTTTCTGTAACACAATAATACGTGATTATCTGTTGGATTTTTTGCAGCAAACCATTCCATATTTTTGTATGTCACTTCAACCATCTATTTTGATGTATTACACTAATTAAACAACTATTAAAAAATTAGTTTATGATTCGTTTATATTGGGATATTTATTAATCCATGCAAACATAAAATTATTTATATTTTATTAACTATTTCATTCCACTATTTATATTTTGTTACTTATATGTTTTGCTGTGTAATTTTTTTCTTTTAAACCTACAACTAAATTTAATTTAAATTTAAATTATTGATTTAAAATATATTAAATAAAAAGTTAAGATTTGTTTAATTAATATTTTTTACTATAAACATTAAAAACAAAAATAAATAAAGATTATATCGTTTGAGTTATAACGGCTTATTTATGCTTACCAAACAAAACAAACATATTCTTCCTGTATATACAAAAAATAAAATAAAATGAAATAAATAATGAAGTCACTTTCCTGAATTTTTGTTTTGTTGAATTCATTATGAAGCTTCTGTTCTTGTAGTTGCTATTATTATTCTCTCTAGCTTAAAATGCTCCTTAGTTTAAGCCAAATTCCCTTTGCTTCATGGGAGGTTTTTTAATTTCTATAGTTCTATGCTCTTTTTCCAATGAAACCAAGTTCCTCATATTTTGCATGCTATAGCAAACTAGCTAGCTAGTACTGTTGACTTTTGAGAATCTGAAGCTGAAGTAACTCTTCTCACAACCCCATCAACTAGCTGATCTTTGTTTATGCACACAAGCTGTTTGATATGTTGTTTCAACTGTTATAGTGAGAACCCTGCTTCTAGAAGTTCTCATGAGTTCTTCTTCTGTTGCCACTTTGGTTCCTTTAAGGTAATTACTCACTCAAAAATCTCACCTTTTTTGGGTTTTTAGTATCAAAATGGTGCTCTCAATTTTGCTTGCAGATCTGGTTTTCTTAGAGTGGTTTTCATTAATGCTCCACATTGTGGCTTGCAATGTGTTTTAAAGCATTTTCTGAGTATATCTTTTTGGGCTGATTTGATGTGTTAGTGACAACTTTTTCTTTTTGTTTTTTTTTTTGTTTTTTAAGGATCTGAAAGATCCTCTTGGAGAAAGATTTGTTTTTCAAGGAATATGTAAATTAGTTGTTGAACTACTCTGAGCTGCTATATGGGGGGTAAGGTATGCTTTTGAAGAAAAGTTTGGGTTTTTATTTTTATTCATTTATCTCTTCCTGAGAAGCAAAAAAAAAAAAAAAACAACTAACTCATAGGGTAAGTTTGTGTTGGTTGAAAGTTGGCAGGAAAAGTAGATGTGTCTGAGCATGAACTGCACAAATGCTAGTTCCATTGAATCAAACTTAGTAAGGGGGAAAAAAGAGTTTATTAATTTACCACAAAGCTTAAAAGAGCTTACTTTTATGGCTTAATTCTACATTTGAGTGATATCCTTTTCCTTCACCTCTGTGTCACTTTCCTCTTTATCTAAAAGCCTATACAATATAGCAAATTCTTTTTGTTTTTAGTATCTTTATTTTTGGAAATTTGACTTTTTGAAATTCTTCTTTGTGTTGTCTTGTATCTTATGTCTTGCAAAATTGAGAGAAGAAGGGTGTTTTCTGATACACCAATCGTTGGTTCCTTTGCTTTTCTGCCTGAACTTTATTCACAAATGATTTCAATGTTTTTGTCCTTCATCACTGAACAATATAATTGTTTTCTGGGAATGATTCTGTTTCAACTATTATCTTCTGAAATGTTTTCAGTTAATTCTACAAGCTAGACTTTGTATATATTGTTTAATTCTGTGTGTTGTTAGATGCTAACTTCGGTTTACCATAATGTTAACTAGGAAACTATGAAGTTTGGAAACGTTTACTCTGAATTCAGTTGTCCAGACAGCAAGCAACTCTCCATGAACTTCATTTGTAGATCAGTGACTCCTTTCTTGTTCATCATAGTTTTTCTTTTTCCTCTGACTACTATTGCTGCTGATCTGAGCTCAGACAAGCAAGCTCTTCTTGATTTCGCCAATGCCATTCCTCACCGTCGAAATCTTCAGTGGAATCCTGCATCCTCAGTTTGTACATCTTGGGTAGGCATAACTTGCAATCAAAATGGAACTCGTGTTATTTATGTCCGGCTCCCCGGAGTTGGACTAGTTGGCGCAATTCCGACCAACACACTTGGCAAGCTTGATGCTGTAAAAATCATTAGCCTTCGATCCAACCTACTTGGTGGAAATCTGCCTGCTGACATTGCCTCTCTTCCGTCTCTCGAGTATCTTTATCTGCAGCATAACAACCTTTCCGGTGACATACCTTCCTCATTGTCACCTAAACTCAATGTACTCGATTTATCATATAATGCCTTCACCGGAAGCATTCCAAAGACACTGCAAAATTTGACAGAATTAACTAGTTTGAATCTCCAGAACAACTCATTATCTGGAGAGATACCTAATCTAAATGCTACTAGTCTCAGGAACTTGAATTTAAGCTACAACCATTTGAATGGTTCTATCCCTTCGGCTCTTCAGATTTTTCCCAACTCCTCTTTTGAAGGAAACATTCTCTTATGTGGACCACCTTTAAAGCCATGCTCCGGGGTTCCACCAGCAGCTCCACCAGCTGTGACACCGGCTCCACGGCCATCTATTGGAAGCTCAAAGAATAAACTGAGTAAAGTAGCTATCATTGCAATTGTGGTTGGAGGAGGCGTGCTGCTTTCTCTTGTAGCTCTTGTTATTGTCCTTTGCTGTGTAAAGAAGAAAGATGAGGAAGAAGCTCCTAGTGCAGTTAAAGGGAAGGGTTCTATTGGAGGTAGGAGTGAGAAGCCGAAAGAACAGTTTGGTAGTGGAGTGCAAGAACCTGAGAAGAACAAGCTGGTTTTCTTCGAGGGAAGCTCTTACAATTTTGATCTTGAGGATTTGCTAAGAGCTTCGGCCGAAGTTTTGGGAAAGGGTAGCTATGGAACTGCATACAAGGCTATACTAGAGGAGTCGACCACAGTTGTGGTGAAAAGGTTGAAGGAAGTTGTGGTTGGTAAGAAGGACTTTGAGCAGCAGATGGAGATCATTGGAAGGGTTGGACAACACCAAAATGTGGTGCCTCTTCGCGCTTATTATTATTCGAAAGACGAGAAGCTGCTGGTTTATGATTATGTCCCTAGTGGCAACTTATCCTCCCTCTTGCACGGTATGAATTTCTTTCACATAGTTTCAACCAGAATTTCAAAATCTAAACTTGTCTTCTTTCATTACATTTAGTTGGAAATGTCATTGTCATCATTAGATTGGTTTAAATTTTGATTACAGGCAACAGGGCAGGTGGAAGAACTCCATTAGATTGGGACACACGTCTTAAAATCGCTCTCGGAACAGCCAGAGGACTAGCTCACCTTCATTCTGTTGGTGGTCCGAAATTTGCACATGGAAACATTAAGTCCTCAAATGTGCTAATCAACCATGATAAAGACGGCTGCATTTCTGATTTCGGCCTAGCCCCTCTTATGAATGTGCCTGTAACACCTTCTAGAGCTGTAGGTTACCGTGCACCCGAGGTAGTTGAGACCAGAAAGCACTCTCATAAATCAGATGTGTACAGCTTTGGTGTCCTACTGCTAGAGATGCTTACCGGGAAAGCGCCACTTCAGTCTCCCGGACGCGAGGACATGGTTGATCTGCCTAGGTGGGTCCAATCTGTTGTTAGGGAAGAATGGACTGCCGAGGTTTTCGACGTGGAGCTAATGAGGTACCAAAACATTGAAGAAGAAATGGTGCAAATGCTGCAAATAGCCATGACCTGTGTAGCAAAGATGCCGGATATGCGGCCGAACATGGATGAAGTGATGAGAATGATAGAAGAGGTCCGGCAATCTGACTCGGAGAACCGGCCGTCTTCTGAAGAGTATAAGTCCAAGGACTCAAATGTTCAAACTCCATAATTAACCATCTTGGGTGTTATATTCTTGCCTTAACAAAGAAGCAACATTCAAAGGTATATTCTATCCAATTGTTCAGTAGTTCTTACAGATGGAATCCCTTGAGTCATTTTCTTCTATAGGTAAGTTGTTACTTTTTTCATGAATTCTTATGTATTAACATCATGATTCAATTGATGATCTTCATTCAAGCACATTTTGTCTTCTGTAATTGTTGTTAACGTTAAGTTGCACTTGTCTATTAGCCCTTCAATGAATACTGTATTGATGGTTAGTGTTAATAAAAAAAAAAAAGTAAATTCCTCTGTTAGTCCATATAATTTTGGAAAAATTTGTAATTAGATCCTCTCATTTTAAAAGTTTTCAAATGAGTCCTTGCAATAGTTTAAAATTTATGATTAGATGCATTTTAATAGTAGCCGTTACAAATTTAAAACTGGTGTAGAAACTTAATTAAAAATGGTTAAAGTGTAGAGACTCAATTACAAATTTGGTGAAATTATAAGGAATAACGAAGTAATTTAACCTAAAAAAGATAACCTCTTTGCAGTTGAGTTCTTTTTAGGCTGCAGTTATTTATTTTTTCTGATGTTATAAGAAAAGTATAATTTATTTTTACTTTTCTTATTATTCTTTCAAAAGTGAGTTTTTGTAAACTGTTAAATAAGATTGTATGAAGTAAAAAAACAAGGAGACAATTTCCTGAAATAGATTTATGACAAAAGTTACATATTAATCTAGTTCTCAATTTCAACACAGAAAATCTTCTAAGTGTGTCAATTGTAGCAACACCACAAAAATAACATAAACCTCCAATGCTTTCTTGAAAATG
This sequence comes from Arachis hypogaea, assembly GCF_003086295.3. Taxonomy (NCBI): domain Eukaryota; kingdom Viridiplantae; phylum Streptophyta; class Magnoliopsida; order Fabales; family Fabaceae; genus Arachis; species Arachis hypogaea. Next base: position 8,296,074 of record NC_092036.1, on the reverse strand, counting down.
TCCATAATACCCCCATGCAACATCAAAGAAGAGCCACCATGAGCTATCATCACAGGGAACTGGCATCCATTTTGTGAAGGATCCTCATGTGTAATCACAGCCAAGCCATTGAAATCACAATCCCATTCCCTTTGATCATTCACTTGATAATACATATTAAATGCATAAGATGCATTACCTTCTAGAGTTAACTCACCACAACTACAACCATACCCTAAAGAAGTGCAATCAGATAAGCTACAAGCATAGTCAATGCTAACAGCTAAATAGTCTAAATTAGAAGCATAAGGATCCAAAACACACCATTTTTTCTCCATATACCTTACACCTTCCACAGGGACAAGACCCTTTTCCCTATTTTGCCCTTCTAAGTCTAGTTCATACTTTGGCTTCCCATCAAACTCAAAAATCCCCCAATGCCTCTCAAAATTCCCTGGTGCAACACTCTTGGAATTCTCATCAATGAGGCTAAATAGGTACATATCAATCATCATACCTTTTCTCTTTGGAGTCCCAATTCCACTTAGAGCATGTTGAATTAGGCCTTGGTTGAACTTCTTGGCATTATTGACATTTCCATTTTTGTCACCATCTGTTGGCCAACCAACTTCACCAACTATGATATCCATGTCAGGGTAACCTTCCTTGTGTAGGGCCCACAAAAGGGTATCAAGATTTGCATCAAACACATTGCTGTAAACTAAGTTTCCATCCCTAAGAGAGTGCTTCTTGTTGTTGTTTTCTTCAAAGAATGCATAGTCAATAGGGAAATGATCATTGCCATAATAGAGGCTCAAGAAAGGGTAGATGTTAACTGTGAAAGGAGCATTGTTTGAGTACAAGAATTGGATTATGTCAATGGTGAATTCTTTGGCCTCGGGCCTGAATTCACCACCTGATGGCAATGGATTTGAGTCAGGTGAATAGTATATGTCAGCATTGAATGGAACTGTGACTTTGATCTCTAATCCAAAACCAGCTTTGATGAGTGATCTTTGTATGTTCATGAGAGCTGGCAGAGTTTTGTTTAGGTATCTTCCGTTATATGCTTTAAGAAAAGGCTCATTTCCCACAGCAATATACCTGCAAAATGAACAACAATTCAAACATACCCTTTAAATAACATTATTCGCACAAATCATATGGAACTTATCATTAAGGTTTCTTTTCACATCAAGAAACATTTTCATATTCTTAATTTGTTTTTCTTTGTTCGAAAATTTCAACCAACTTTTTTGTAGGAGGAAAAAAGCAAAAACACAACATGAACATGAACAATGAACAAGGAACATGACAACTCAACTTGATATTCACAACACCACCACCACCTCCACCATTGTGCATGTAATTAGTTACATTCTCAAACACCCAAGAATCTGCCTCAGAACTAGAACTCATCTTTTCCAACATAATATTTGGTATTGCAATCATGACCTCTATATCACTCCCTCTAAGAGCATCCATAATCAACTCATCAGAATCAAAAAGCTTCAATTTTTTGAAACCATTTTCCTTAAGCATCTTAACCACCTTGTTAGGTGGAAGTTGGTGTGTTGTTATGGTTCCCCAATTCACACCAACCCAAGAATAACAACTTATGATCATGGTTGAGAACACTACGAGGAATAATGAAACTATATGGTTTGAAGTTTGTTCTTGTTTCATTTTTATCTCTAAGTTGAGAATAGTGATTAGAATTAGACGAGAAGGCAAGAATTTGGAGAATTTACAAATAAGTTATGAAGCTTATTTTAGATTTGAAGATATTTAATTTTGTTTAGTTTTGATTTTATTTTTTTCCCCTTGTAGGTCACATAAGAAGCATGTCTATCTTATGTACCAAAAAAAATAATAATAATAATAATCATAAAATAGGTCTCACAGAAAAGTGAACATAGAAACATGTTTATCACATGACTTGCGAAAAAATTGTATAAACAGTCCTTTTTTTCATTTTGACCTAAATTCAAAAAAAAGAAAAAACAGAAAATAAAAAATAGAAAATGGAAATGGACTGAAAGATTTGCTGCTTTATAGTTTATATATGAGTAAATTTTAGAGAAAATTAAACTAAATTTATGGATAATTTATAAGAAACCATCAAAATTTATATTAATATTTGGGATACAAAAAATAATTAATAAATATTAAATAAAATAATTTTTTATTTATTTTCTTAGTATTAATATAAAATTTAGGGTGCATTGTCCCTTGCCTACTATGAGGCTCTGGCTCTGGTTGTTTATAATGTGTTTTCTTTAAACCCTGATCCTAACTTTTATGATTTTGTTGCTCTCAACTCTCAAATTTCAACTTTTTAGCGACTCATTTTTTAGTAGGGGTGATAATATGCACCCTACTCGTGAGTACTCAATCCGATCAAATAGGGTTGTTAATCCGATCTTTAGGGGTAGGAGTGGGTTGGATTTTTGGGTGGATCGGATAGGGTGTGGGTTGAGCCTCAATCCTATTTGACCAACTCGTACCCTATATATGTATATATTATATACTTATACAAAAATATGTTTCAAGTAGATATTGAACCAATGATCTCTTATTAAATGCAAAAGATTCTTACTCACTAAGAGAAGATCATTAATTGATAATTTAATACATTTTTTAAACGTAAAAATCAGTTGTATTTTAAATGATTATCAAGTTATATATGTAATAATATTTCATCTTTTTTATAATCCACAGATAGAGTCGAATACTTGCAAGTTAGGAACAGATAAAATTAGAGTTGAAATATTCTCAACCTGTGAATATAATAAGATTGAATTTATATAAAAATCTCAACTCGAGAGTAGGATTAAAATTGGATCCAAACTCTACCTTACCCTACCCATTACCACCCATATCCTCTATCCCTCCACTCACTCATTCACTCCTTGCCATCGACGCCGGTGGTTCAAGGGATATGTATGGTTTAACAATGGCCAACTCATAGTGCATAAAAGGATATAACAGTCTCGGTCCGTTTATATTAGATTTTAGTTGGATTGATTTCATTTTTTTATTTTCTTTATGTTCTAGTCCTACATTGATAAAGTTGTTAAGTTCACAAATCAATATTATTATTTCCAGGTTACAATGCAACTTTTCACACTCGCTTTATTTATCGATGGATTATCGCTTCTTCAAATTATGTTCATTCAACCTAGTTCAATTTGTTATAATAAATATTTTGCTAAAATACATGCATCAACCAACTAGACCAAACTATATAAAGTCTATAAACGTCAAACCTCTTACACATATATGCCTCTTTTTTTACCCTCCAACAACCATAATTTACTACATATAGATTCATATGCATTTTCGGCTACGAGAAAACCGTTACACCCTAAAAACATATAAATAACCCATTAACTATCTTTATTCATGTTGCTATGCTAAACTCACATTTTCCTAACCAATTCCTTTGTTCAATTCACCCACATCAAGGTGGGTGGGTTACAAAGTAAAATTTTAAAGATATGGCGGGCTTGTCGCGGCAGGGTAGCGCCAATAGACAGGTGACCGATGCTGACAAGCCCCCGCCGCACAGGACCCGCCGTGTCTCCTTCGACGACGAATCCACCAACAAAAACAAAAACAGAAGCAAAAATGAAAAGGCTAACGACTTGGAGGCCCCAGATTTTCGCGACAAGGCCGGGCGATCGTGTATGTTTATGATTTGTGCATGGACATGCATCATTATTTTCACAATACTCATTGTCCTCCTCTTTGTTGGAATCTCATACTTGGCATTCCTCCAATCAGGAATGCCAAGCATATGCATTAGGCAACTTAACATAACGAAATTACAACTTGACCACCAGGACAAGTTATCTACAACTGTATTCTTGCTTTTGAGGATTACAAACAAAAATGAGAAGCTTACATTGTTGTATAGCCCTCTTGATGTTCTTGTCAACAGCCAAGGCATTAAATTAGGTGAAGATCATATCGATAAGTTCTCTCAGAAACCTCAAAATGACACAGATTACCATATAAAGATGGAAAATAAGAATGCTGACGTGGACAGACATGCCGTTGAAGAATTAAACTCTGATATTCAAGCCAAGGAAGTGATGTATGATATATTTGTTGGCGGAAAAATTGGTTTAAAGTTGGGGGGTTTGGAAATGGCTAATGTCCCATTCTTGGCTTCTTGTCGTCATATCAAACAATTCGATGTGAATTTGGGAAGAAGACCTGAGTGTGACGTCCGAATGTTTGGTTTCAGGTAAATATAATAACTATGAAAAATTGAAAATATGAAAAGTTTGTTTGTGTGAAACATATGAAGATATACGAAGATATAGATAAAAATATTATGTCTTTACGTGAATAATTATCTTTATATTTATATATCGTACTATTTTATTTTCAATCAATATCTTTTTGCTTATTTTTTGACAAAATTTAATTTAATTTAATTTTTTTATTTGGTATGATTATGCCATTTTTTGATGCACGGATGTGGTAAGTAATAGGCAACTGGGTTTGAGAGGTTTGTATGTTTAGTTTGATGGAATTTGAAACTCCCATGTATGATTAGGGTGGACACATGAGAAATAATTTTGAGATAAGTTTTGGGTTGTTCTTATCTCTCAATATATATTTATCAATTTAATTCATCGTTAGATTTTAAATAAGATATATAGATAAGTATACATTCATTTTGAAGAATAAACAATTTTTTTTATTTATGTTTCTTTTAAAATATGACTCCTCTCTAAAAATGATGATTGTGTGGATTCTATTATATACTAATGAGTTTGTTTTTGTACAATTTTATTGTAGGCCTTCAAATAACTGATGACATGCAAATTTTGCTCAACCAATTTCATATTCATTCATTGCACCCTTCACATACATTCATCTAGTGGACAGATTCATAGAAAAAAAAAGGGTTTATGCATAGCCAAACCATTAGAGACAATGTATATGTTTCAAGTTTTCAATCTAGACATATATTTTGTTTCTGTTTTTCAGTGTAGGCATCTATAATTTTATCTATATGGGGATTTCATCAACATAATTAGGTAGGATACAACAATAATTAGAATATAAATACAAATATATCATAGATTATAATTCATCTTTAAATATTTTTCATTAAATAAAGAGTATTATACTCTTTATTAACTAGATAAATTTTAACCTTTTTATTTTATTATGCTATAGTATATTAGTATTTACCTAGATTCACACACACGCGTGTGGCTCATTTTATATATAAATAATAAGTGCGCTTAAGAAACACTTATACCCAAAAAAAATATTTTAAAATAAAAACCATGAGAAGGAGGAGAAGGGATGAAGCATAGAGAATTCATTGGAACATAATGTGAGGATGTGTATATAATTACAGCGTGGCAACCTAAAATAAATATTAGTTATATTTGTATAAAGTTAAAGAAAAGATTTAGAGGAATATGTTATGTATATATAAAAAAAATTAGTTATTTATATAAAATATATGTTAAAATATAAAATATATATTAAAAATAAATTAAAATAATATATTTTAATTTAATAACTAATTTTTTATATATACATAGTATTTTGTAATAGAATAAATTTAATAATACTTATACATTTTAAAATCAACCTTTTTTACGATAACTCTTTAAATTAAAAGTTGTACTATTTATATTAGTGTAACAAAATGAAAATGGCTTTAAAAACATAAGTTACATTAATAATGTTTGAAGAAATTGTTTTAATAATAATAATAATAAAATACTTTTTTCTCTTTTCATAAGAACAATTAAATATTTTATATTTTATATGACAATAATACTTTTTTTTATTTTCACAACAATAAAATATTTATCTCCTCTTAACATAATAGTCCTTGTATTTTTTGCAATTCCTAATTATTCCTGGACAAAATAAACAGCAAATTAAATATAGCATCTAAAGGTGCTCCTTAAGTCCTTACTCCTTATTAAAGGTAAAAAAATTATCAAAAATACCCTTAAAATTTATTAATGTTAACAAAATTATCTATAAATAAAAACATTAACGTTATACTTATAAAAGATAAATTTTGTACAATAAAAATATTCAAATTCTAATTTTTTTTTGTTGATTTTTCAATAAAATTTTTAAATTATTTCATGATGGTTTCAGTGGCTAAGAAAAGGGGGTTGAATCTTAGCCCCCTTTTTCTGATGCTAACACTTGCTGACCTTCAGAGAAGACTTTTCTGTTTTTGCTCGTCACTGGACACGAGCAACTTTGTTTTGTCTCGTCCCTTGCCACGAGACTTTTTGTTTTGTCTCGTCACTTGGCACGAGATAATTCTGGCTTTTGCTCCTGTGTAGTAGAAAACAGAAATGGAGTAGAAAGAGAAGAAGATTGCACCCAGATATATCCTGGTTCGGCTGCTAAGTGCAGTGCAGCCTACATCCAGTCTCCATCACAAACATGATGGAATTTCACTATAATCAATCTGATTACAACTTGTAAAGTGCTAACCCAACTTACAAAGGGATTCCCACAGAATCATGATACACAACATAGATGAGCAAAGGAACTCTAAGACATCTATGGCTTTTTCTTTTAATTTTGCACTCTCTGCCTTTTTCCGTTCTATGGCTTTTTCTTACAAACCTCACTGTTTGCCTTTTTTCCATGAGACTCAAGACATGACAAAATTAAACAGAAAAATACAAAACAGAATACATTGAAGGAGAAGAGAAAAACTGTTAGCTCAGGTAGCTCTGAGAACTCTGTGCCTTGCACTCTCAAATTTTCTCCTTGCTTCAAACAGTGGTTGTTCCCCCTTTTTAAAGAAGAGGAAAGCCTCCACACTTGAAGCCAAAACCGAACCAACTTCTTCCTCCTTCAACAAACACAGAACCGGTTCGGCCACACTGAGAGAGAAGAGATAACCATGCATTAACCAACATGCAATTACCTCTAGTCCTTTCTTGATCATCACCCTTCATCAATCCGGGCTCTCCATCCTTGGCTTCCTCTCCAAGATGGATTTCTGGCCCTTGATGCCTCATGATGATAATGACTTCATCTGCTTCAATCTCTGCCTTCAACCATCACTTCGCCACTCTAGCTACTCCCTGTGGTGGTTGAGCAGAATCAAAGACAAGCCATGCTTCAAGAATCTCCTCTAACTGGCCGAATCTTCTTCTTCCATTTTTGAGCATGAAAGGCTCAAGATAGCCTCACCAAATCTAACCGCATTTGGTAAGTATCTTAGCCACAGCTCACTTTTATTTTTCTTTTTCGTGCCATCATTAGCTTGATGGTCTTAGACGCATGCAACATCTTCCTTTCGGTGTTGAAGAACATTTCTTCCATTGTTTCCTGGACAAGGACCGAACAAAGAAGAAGAAAGAGATGAGAGAGAATGAAAAGAATCTGAAGAAAAGCAAACTAAAGTGGTTAAGCAAATTAATTGGGAATAGCTTGCTTTTACTTCCCTTAGTTGGCGTGTAGCAATGATGCCTTTAGTCAAATCAATCTTCTCTCACTTGCTTATGTTTCCAATGCATTAAATTAAATTTGAATTCCATCCAAAGTGAGAAATGGAATCCGTTGGAGGCAAGCAACAAAAGTTAACTTTTGCTTCCCTGATGGACTTTGGATTCGGATCATGCATGGAAACATTCATCAAAATTGAATTTGGGCCTTGTTGCAATAATGCTTAATCTGACCCAATTGATTAACATTTGCTTTCCTGATACAATTGATTTCGGATCAAGCATGGAAAGCATTTGTTTGGGCTTGCAACAATTTATTCTGCCCCAATTATAACTAGCTTTAATTACAAACACAAAGCTGAACCAATAATGCAACAGTTGGGCTTTGTTAATTTTCTTTTGTTTCGGCCCAGCACAAAATCTGCACAACAAAATTATTAATTAAGCATATATGAATTAGGATTAAATTAATAATTTTGTATTTTAAATATTTCAATAATGTTTGTTCATCATCAAAATTAAATAAGAGTTTTCCAAACTCATCATTTCATTTCAATCTCAACTCCATCACTATAAATTTCTTATTTTCTATTCAGTTCGATCAGCCTTCTTTTGACCTTCTCCATCACATTCAAATTCCTCTTTCTCATGGCCTTCCCCATCACATTTATAGTCTTTATTTTCTACTCCCGTTTTATCGCCTCCATATTCTTTCTCGACCACCTTAGAGACCTCCAATTTGCTATAGAACATCACCCACCCTCTCATGTAAGCCTCCTTCGCTGGCACCCTCTTCCTCCTAGGCATTGCCGGTGTCGCCGCTGCCCCCGCCGCCTCCAACCTCCTCATCCTCCTCTTTGATCTCGGTGACAGAGCGAAAGTAATCGAAAGTCTACTCGATGGCAACATCAGCGTCAGACAAAAACAAGAGCTTCAAGACATGACTGAAGACATACAGCAAGCGACAAAGCTTCTTTTCGGCAACGGCTATGGTGTCAACACCAATGAAGATTAACAACAAAATCAACCAATGCCGATGAAGAATTAGAGAAAGAACTATAAAAGAATAGTTTTTAATCGTTTCAGTTATTTTCTCCTTTTTTTTAATTTGGGAGGCTTTTCTATGTGTGAAGGAATGTGGTGAAGAAAATGAGAAAGAGCTTACCATCGTGAATTTCTCTGCCAGGAATCGGTCGATGTCCTCTTCTACCATCACCACCATCATTGATTTTGGCCTCGTTTGTTGTAGGAGTAGTTTCGAACTTCATATCAAGGGTTTTAAAGGTGCAGGTTGAGTTATATGGAGGATTGAAAAAGTGAGTTGAAGTTAAGGGTGTGATAGTTTGAGAATTTATTAAAAAGTTATTTAAAAAAATTAAGGTTTAAATACTTTTGTCGTACGAAACCCATCTTTTATGGATATAGCATTAATTTTCTTAATTTATGGGTACATTAATCAGTATTCGTAAACTTATAGATACTTTTGATAGTTTTTTCCTTAAAGATCCTATATATTTTAAGTTTCTCACTCAAGACAAGTCTTCTTTATACAAAATTTTATATTTTTGTATTCTATTTGGTGATAAACTAAAACAACTTATGAGAATTCTCATTTTTTTATTCAAAAAAGTTGAGACGAAAAATATAATAATAAAAAATATAATTATAAAAAATTAACAAAAATAATGAAAGAAAAAATGAAAAATAAGTTGTGTCTCTTGTTAGTGTCTCTGTGTTCTTCCTATCAAGATAGACACAAAATATACTAATTCAGTATTTTTAGACACAATATTTCTATTCATATCTTATCTGTCAAACACAATTTTATATTTTTGTGTCTTTATTTCAATATCTTATTCCTATAAACAAACGCAACCTTAATGACGGCTTCAAATTAATTTTGTTTTTTGGGAAATTCTTTTTATCACATTATTCTTATCCAAGATCTGACCTTTCTAACAATAACAAAATGTGGTTGAATGAAAAATTTGAGAGCAAAGAATTTGTACATAAGAATATTATAGAGTAGATATTTCGTATATATCAAGGTGAGAATGAAAAAGATAAAAAGTATTTTTGTCTAAAAATATTATTTGTAAATTAAAATTAGTTACTAAAAATAAGTTATTAATGTATTTATATATAAATATATGTGTGATTTAATTTATTTTCAATGTATATTATATTTTAATATGTATTTTATATTAGTAGCTAATTTTAGTGTATACATAATATAGTTGATAAATAATATATAATTTCGCTACATCTATACCTTTTATAATAAATAGGATTAAGTACTTTTTTCGTTTCTAACGTCTTAGATCAAAATTAAAATCGTCCCTAACCTTTTTTCAATTAATATCATCTTCAACGTTAAATTTAGTATTAAAATCATTCTTTTAAACATAATAATTTTTTAAATGACACAAATACTAGTTCTCTATTATTACTACCATTACCCCACCTCACTCATTACCCCCACCCTCTCACCTAAAAAAAAAAAAACAAAAAGACACAGAATAAAAGAAGAGAGAAACAGAGAGGAAGAAAAAAAAAGAAAAAGAAGAAGAGAGAGGTGACGGCAAGAAAAAATGTGGTCGCGTTGCGTCATGACTGTAGAGAAAGACAAAACGAGGAGATGAGAGAGAGAACGAGAGAAGAGAGAAATAGAGGGAGAAAAAAGGAAAGTAAAGGAAGAAGGAGGAAGTGACGGCAGAAAAGAGTGCAGTCGCTGCCATTGTGTCATAAAAGAGTGCGGCTGCCGCTATCATGTCATGAATGAGGTGGGAGCTGCTCTGTCGGTGTCGAGCTCCATCACCGTCGTCGAGCTTCTCGTGGTAATGAGGTTTGCTCTTCCCCCTCTTTTGATCTGTTTCTATCCTCAACCACAGTGCAAAGGCGACGACAGTAGCTTTTCGCACAGTTGCTTCTTTCTCCTCTTTCCCTCAACTTCGTCGGCGACGGACAGCAGCAACACCACCCCTCTTCTTTGAATTTTTCTCCTCTCTCTCTCTCTCATGTGTTATTCTCTCTTGAATTTTTGGTCCTGAATTTGAATATGGTATTGTTATTGTTGATGGATTTTTGAATCTGAATATATTGTTGTTGTTGATTCTGTGTTAGCTTTTTTTTAATTTAAAAAAATAATTGTTGTTGTTGTTGAAAGTTTGGGTGGAATCGGAATATATTGTTGTTATTGATTCTGTGTTAGCTTTGTTTAATTTTTAAAATTAAAAAAAATAATTGTTGTTGTTGAAGATTTGGATAGATAGATTGGAGCAGGGAGGATGGCAAATGGAGAGATGATGATAAAGGGTATTTTAGTCCAAAAATTTTAAAAAAGAATAATTTTAAAATGTTTAATAATGTTGAGGATAATATTAATAAAAAATGTCAAAGACAATTTTGATTTTGACCTAAAATGCTAAGGACGAAAAAAATACTTAACCCTAATAAACATTATTTTGATATTTCTTAACAATTAAATATGTATTTTTTTTGTTTTGCTAACTAAAAAATAATTTAAATACACAATTAATTAATAACAATTATATTTTTATATGAATATTAAAAATACTTGATATATGAATAGTATTTTTCAATAATATACTAAATTTAAATTTTAGGAGTAAAAAATATTCCATTAAAAGGCCTTACCTCTTTTATGGCAAGACTTTTTTAGGGCTTTTTTATATAAATAACTAAAAAAAATGTATTAATTTTCATAATACACATACATAAAAAGTGTTTTGAAAATGTGCCACTTCACGAGAGACACATGCAAAATGAATTTATTCTCCAACTCAGTTGGGGCATCCATGAAATGGCTTTGCTATGGCAGATTGAAAAGCTGCGCTCTGAAGCCGTTGCTGGCAACCATGAAATGGAGCATATTACAGATGACACACACGAATTGGACCACATCAAGAGGTAGCATCCACGAATTAGATCCAAAATGTTGGCGGTGCACACAAAATGGCCAACTTGTGTAGGAGAATGGCTTCTTCTGTGAATGCTGACACACTCGTTAGCATGTTTTTTTTTTTCTAAAATAATTTTTTTATTTTATTTCTGAAAAAAATTCTCGTTGGCACAAACGTTTATATAGAAAAATTCGGAATCAATTTTGTATGCAATACATCTTAAGTGTACATTTTGTGTGCTGTATAACTGTGGTAGTCCCATCAGAAATACCCATTTCATTGGTCCCAGATACAAAATAGCCTCCCCCTATTTTGCTGGCATCGGGCTAAGACATGGCTCTGCTCCTGTCAATTCCAATTCGCGTCCTTGTTGAAATGACGACTAAATCCATTTTGCATGTACTTCCCATGAAATGGTCCTGCGCATTTTTAATAAATTTTTTCTACATACATATTATGTGAATTAATATATTTTATTTATTTATTTATATAAAAAGCCGCTTTTTTAGTGTTATATACTTATTTTATTTGGTGATTTCGTTTTTTATACCTTAAAATAATCATATGAAAATATTAAAATATTATTCCTACTTAATTTTTATATCTATTTTCAAAGCTCTACCCTTTTCATTTATATATATTTTTTAAGTATGAATCACTTATGTACTAATTATTGAAATTTTAAAAAAATATTATTTTTTAATTACAATAATATTTTTCATCTTAAAAGTAATTTTTTAAGTATTATTGTCATCTAATTTCAACCAAGTAGACTCAACACCAATAAAAACCGTTCCCATTAAAAGAGCGTGATTATACGCGCGGATACATTATTATCGCCATCGTTGTCTTCTTCTTCTTCGCGTTCCTCTTCCTCTTCCTCCACCTTTTTCTCTTCCTTCTTCTTCTTTGCGTTCCTTCTTTTCTGCGTATTTTCTTCTCATCATCATTCTTTTGTTGTTGCTGTTGTTGTTGTTGCATATTTTTCTTTTCTTCCTCCCCTCCTTGATGATTTTATAACAGTATGTGTTTTGAATTGTATAGAATAACGAGACCAAATGTATTTTAATTCAGTAAAAAAAGAACCGAAATTACGTCCAGATTGAACCGAAAATTAAATTTTGAATGAACCGAAATTGCTTAATGATGATGATACATAAACAAACTCATTTAAAAAAAGCACAGACCAAGTGCACTTTATTTAAATCCAGAATGAACCGAAATTACTTAATGATTGCGTTCAAAAACAAGCACACAAACAAAATTGAATGATTAGAAATTCACTTAGAAATTAACTGAAATTACATCAAGAATGAACCGAAAATTAAAATCTGAATGAACCGAAATTACTTAATGATGATGATACACTAATAAACTCGTTTCAAAATAAGCAAAGACCAAATGTACCTTATTTAAATCTAGAATAAACCGAAATTACTTAATGATTGCGTTTGAAAACAAGCACACAAACAAAATTGAATTATTAGAAATTCACTCAGAAATGAACCGAAATTACATCCAAAATGAACCGAAAATTAAAATCTGAATGAACCAAAATTACTTAATGATGACGATACATAAATAAACTCGTTTCAAAATAAGCAAAGACCAAATGTACCTTATTTTAATCTAGAATAAACCGAAATTACTTAACAATTGCGTTTGAAAACAAGCACACAAATAAAATTGAATCAGGAACAAAAACATATCCAAATCCATCAAGTGATTTTGCAGCATTATGCGTTTATTCTTCTTTATTTGATTTTTTCATGTTTTTATTATTGTTAAGAGGGTAAAATAAGTAGAATTATGAGAAGAAAAAGCAAGAAGGAGAAGACGAACAAGACAAGAAGAAGAACATGACGAGGAGTTTTTTTATTCTTGATTCTTCTTTTTTGTTTGATTTTTCTTCTTTTTTTTTCTTGGTTTTATTCCTCTCAAGAGAGGATGTGAGAAGGAAGAGTTTTGAATTGTGCAGAATAACGAGACTAATTGCACCTTAATTCACTCAGAAGTGAACCAAAATTACATCTAGAAAGAACCAAAAATTAAATTTCGAATGAATCTAAATCACTTAATGATGACGATAAACAAACAAACTCGTTTCAAAACAAGCACAGACCAAGTGCACCTTATTTAAATCCAGAATGAAGCGAAATTACTTAATGATTGTGTTCGAAAACAAGTACACAAATAAAATTGAATGATCAGAAATTTACTCAGAAATGAACCGAAATTACATCCAAAATGAACCGAAAATCAAATTCTGAATGAACCAAAATTACTTAATGATGACAATACACAAACAAACTCATTTCAGAATAAGCACAGACCAAGTGCACCTTATTTAAATATATAATGAATCAAATTACTTAATAACTGTGTTCGAAAACAAGTGCATAAACAAAATTGAATGATCAGAAATTCACTCAAAAATGAACCGAAATTATATTTAAGATGAACCAAAAATTAAATTCCGAATGAACCAAATTACTTAACGATGATGACGATACACAAACAAACTCGTTTCAAAATAAGCACATACCAAGTCAATTTTGAAAAAAAATACATCCAAATCAATTTTGGATATGATAATGTTATCAATATGACAAAAATTTGATTATAACGATAACAAAAACAACGATAATTATAACGATAATGACGATACGTATTAGAAGAAGACAATGACGATAATGATAATGATCATAACGATAATGATGATGGAGGAGAATGATGAAAAGGACGGAAGGGAAGAAATTTCAATAAGAAAAGAAGGAGGAGGAGGTGCTGTTGGTGACAATGGTAACGAAATTGAAAAATAATGAAAAAGGATGAGAAGATGTAGCCTAATGGGTGAAGAAAAATGTGCGTGCGTGAATTTGAAAGAAAAAGATGAAGATGATGATGAAAAGACTTGGTTGGTTAAATTACTTGGATGTGAAGCTTTATTGTTTTTTTAAATAGGAATGCGGGATGGAAAGGGACCTGCTACGTTCTCTTAAACACTCATTACCATATCTAACTAACAATAGAGATCCAATTTGAGTCGATTTGAGAGGGGATAAGAGGACTTCATCTGCATTAGGTCTTTAAAATAATAAACCTAAGTTGGATTTAGGATCTAACAATAAGCCTAGGTTGATCTTGCTTGTATTGAGGTCTTACTAGGCCCAATTATATGTTGGATTAATATCTTGAGTCATTGTTGTAACAAATACTAGGTTAATTTTTTTGTATATTAAAAAAATCTTGGTGTAATACTCAATTATTAGATTTTATGGTGTTTTTCAAAATTGTGGGAACAGTACAATACGCCCCCTTGGATTGACAATGGAGGCGTATTGTCAATCCAAGAGGAGCGTATTGTACTGTTCCCACAATTTTGAAAAACACCATAAAATCTAATGATTGAGTATTACATCAAGATTATACCAATATGTAAAAAAATAAACGCAAATACTATACTATTTAATATTATAATATTTAGTATACGTAAAAGTTGGATATATTTTAAAAAAATAATCTAAATTAAAAAATTAATTATCTTTTTTTTTTTAGTTTTAAATATCATGTATTAACGTAATGAAAATTGAAAATAACAAGAATCACTCACATAATTAAAATAATTAAAATAGATAATTCTAATATATACATGACAAACATATATCAAAGATTATTATATATGATAAATATTTTTTCTTTTTTATAATGACTATTTATATAATTTATTGCATAATTTTTTTATCTTAATATTTAATTAATTTAAGATACAAGATATTATTTAACATACAAAATAAATAACTTAAGTAATTATTTAGGACAATAAGCATAATAGTACAAATACCTACTTACTTATTAGTAGTGAAAAAAAATAGTATAAATTGATATTTTTTAGTATAAAAGTAATAATAAAGGTTACTATTTAATTTAATTACATAATTAACAAATTATGAATACTTTTTAAATAATAATAAAAAATAAAATCACTATTTTCACATATTATAAAGTTTATGAAAAAGTTTTGAACAATAAATCAATTCTCAATAGATTATACATTAGTCGTATAAAAATAAATAAATAATTATTTCTCAATTTTTGATAACTAAAATTTAAATGATCAAAATTATTAAATGCTGAATATTTTGTACCTAACTAATTTTATTTTTGTTATTGAAATTAATAAAGGATAAGTTGTTAATCAATTCTAAATTTAAATTTAAATCTGAATAAAAAAATAAAAAAATTTAAAATTTTATCTTACTAACCAAAATTAATTTTAAAATAAGAAATTATTTTGTATATAATATTGTAGGATAGTGTAGTTATTTGCTATTCTTTAATGATAAATATTATCAAATAAAATAGTGTAAGAAATTAGAAAGACATGTATTTACCAATTCAAAAAATATTAATTTATTTTTTAATAAAATAAATTATATATTAAATAACAAAAGTGGTTATGTGGTTATTGGTTTTTTTTTACATTAACTAATATTCAACGATGATATTTCGGTACACCGTGTTACAAAGAAATATTAATTAATCTAATAACTTTTGTAATAACATAAATCTATAAATTTAAAAATTTGAAAATCATGTAATAAAATGTGAAGTTTTAATAAGTAACAATATTGATAACATTGTTTTGATTTCAAAAATAAATACAATACCAATAACTAAAATTGTCTCAAATAAATTTTAACAAAGACAAAACTTCATAAATATTGCTATTAACGAAAAATTCTTCTATTTTAAAGACAAATATAATTTTTTTCTACGAATTTTTTAACTCGATAAGTCAAGAACTAATGTACTACGTATTGATACTCTATTTATTAAAGATCTATTACTAACTAATAAATTATTAGATATATAAAATGAAATTTAAACATCAAATATTTATTTAAGTGGACAAATATGCTATTCAATTAATCTAAATTAATTAAGATAAATATTAATTATTTTTAATATTTTTAAATTATAAAATATTTATAATAATAATAATCATTATATATATATTTTCATTTAAATTTTTAATATACACTAATAATAACTAATAACTAATATGTGATCATTAATTTATGATACAATTTAAATAAATTAAAAATTAAAAAACTATAAATTGAGTTAGAAATCAAATTTCAGGCCATGGGTATTAACTCAACTAACATGTGGTCGTTAATTTAAGACGGAGAGAGTATTTGACGTTGATCCTACGCTATCAATATGGAGCACGCGAATCCGGAAAACCGAACATTCTAGAAAACCTAGCCTTCTATAATTTCCCCCAATTTCCATTTCTTCTCTTTCTCTCTCTCTTGATTTCCCAATCAACGCAACAAACCAAACCCTTACCAAAATTTTCAACCCTTTCTTTCGCTTTTCCCTTTCAGGTTTTTCTCTTCTTCTTCGCTTCTATCATATTCGTGCCTCTTCAGTTTTTCGTTTGCAATTTCAACTTATTCTATTTAGGGTTTTTTGTCGCAGTTTTTTAAGCATGGCATCGAAACGCATCTTGAAGGAGCTCAAAGATTTGCAGAAGGACCCGCCTACATCATGCAGCGCTGGTAACCCACCTTGATCCCCTTTCAATTTGATATCTTAACATATTAAGGAAATTGTTTAATTTGTAGGACCGTAAAAGTTGATTGATTTTTGGTTATTCAACCCCTCTCGTTTAATGTTTTCATAGCTGAAGGGATCTAATTTTTGGGGGTTAATTATTGCCATGTTGATTCTATTGTTTTTATTATCTAGGTATGTTAAGATTCAGCCCCTGTTGCCTGTTATGTTCTAGTTAAGAAGGAAGAAAGAAGAATTATAGAGCAAAATTCAAAATCAAACCCAATATTTTTATTGTGTTTATTTTATTATTTTATTTGTTGGGGTTTTTTTTTGGGGGTGGATATGGAGCTGACTACTATGTGAGGCTTGAGGCTTCATGATTTTTCCCATCTGTTGTTTCTGAGCTAGCTGTTCATGAAGTTTGGTAAAAAATGTTAGTTTCTGTTCTCTATTAGGTCCTGTGGCTGAGGACATGTTTCACTGGCAAGCAACAATCATGGGACCAGCTGATAGCCCATATACCGGCGGTGTTTTCCTTGTTTCGATTCATTTTCCTCCGGACTATCCATTCAAGCCACCAAAGGTAATCTATCATGTACTTTGTTGCCTGCATTCGTAGCTTTTAGGTTGGTGCTTCTCACGATGACATGTTGCTTCTTTGGTGGTTGCTCATATTTCTTGCCGCAAGTTTGCAAACCAGTTTTGGCCTGCTTGAACTTGCACTTACACTTGCATCAATGTTTATCATTTTACATTTGCATTACATAAAATGCGTTTGTGTAAGGAGATTCTGGACAAAGCTCAAGTGGAATTATGGCTTGCTCGTCAGCCTCCCACCCTCCTGAAATCTCCTATTGTAGCACAGGTTCAATGGAGGGATTCTTTGGTCATTTGTTATTGAATCAATTGGCTTTATTAAAAATTTTCCAGAGAGTTTACTACATGTTATGCTTGTTTTTATTATCATTATATGTTATGATTGTTGGATTTTTCATAAATGGTTTGCATAAGGCACCTAGTGTCATGTGTGACTTGACTTGCTGAGGCAGCTTAAGGGTGATAATCTTTTTGATAACTCTGATCCGTTGCTGATTTCACTTGTAACCGTTGCTCAGTAATTCAATTTCCATGGTTTGGTGCTTCCTAGCCATATATCTGTTAACGGGGGAGATTGATTAGTATCGGAATGTGGAGTTTGGAAAGAATATTGCGTCAGCTGTGTAGTTTGTGTTACATAACATAACTACAGGTCTTATCTTTCGTGTTCTTGTTTTACTATCCCAGCCACCCTTTTCACTTGTTTGCACATGCACAAAAAACAGTGAGTAAAGATTCAACAGTATTAAAACGAGGTGTTTCAGCTAGCAAAATTAGATGCTACAATGTAATTTGTGCTAGTTGTCCATGTGGTCATGTCTTATGTTCTATGAGATATCATATATCCTTTACCTTTATAACCGTCTAATTGTTCTCTTTTATTCTTGTGCAATCTTATTTCCTCGATTACCGAAGAATTGCCTTGTTTAATTTTCTCTAATATATGGATGTTATCTTTAAATTATATCAGGTTGCATTTAGGACCAAGGTATTCCATCCAAATATCAACAGTAATGGAAGTATATGCCTTGACATTCTTAAAGAGCAATGGAGCCCTGCACTAACAATTTCGAAGGTTTGATTTTCCTACTTACTCATCTAGTTGATCATCAATTAAATTTCATATTTTCCTGTGTGTGGTCTTTAGACATGTTTTGTCATTTCATCTTATCTTTGATTTGATCTCCTTAATACATCTAGATGGTAGTACTTGCCATACTTGGAGACAATTTTCATTAAGTAATACTGGACTACTAAATGTTATGCCAAATTTAAAAATGCAAGTCTTATGTACCTCTGTAAAATTTCTGGTCAATATTAACTTTTAAGTCTCAGTTTTCTGATTTTCTATCAATTGAAGCTTTGCTTGTTGCTAAGCTGCACTTAAAATAGACATCCATTAATCCTGACTTGAGTTATAGTTTCAGTTCCAACTTCCAACTTGATAATTCACTATGTGGTCTGCAGATACTTAATAAGAAGTGGATCTGTTCTTTTTAAAATTCTCTAAATGGAATCCTATGTGAATGAAAACACCTCATTTATCCTGAGCCTGTTTTGAATGTTGGAAAACATAAAGTTTTTAGTCTTGTTCTATTTCAGGTTCTTTTGTCAATTTGCTCATTGTTGACGGATCCCAACCCTGATGATCCTCTTGTCCCTGAAATTGCGCACATGTACAAGACTGACAGGGCTAAGTATGAAGCTACCGCACGCAGCTGGACACAGAAGTATGCTATGGGATGATTATAAATACTTTTGGTTTGCTGTTTAAATTGAGCTGCGTAATCACGACTACGACTTATGTCAAACAAAATGATATTTTGAATGAATGTTCTATCTTTTCTTATCAGTGGAACTAAGCCATGGTAAGGGAATTGGTTTTTATCATTTGTGAATATTTCTTTGTGAGACAATGGTGATGGAAGTTGTAATGTATTGGCATGCAGATTTCCTTTTTTTTTTTTTTTTTAATTGACCTTCTATTCTAAACCTGTGATAAAGTAATATATATTTAGTTGTGAAAACTACTTATATGAGTAAGTGGAGTAATTTGAGCTATTAGATTTTGTATCAATGGTAAGATTAAATTATAATGTCATGTAGTTTTAAGTGATCAAGTATATATATTTTTTTTTCATCACCCTGCGTATTCGGTTCAACAATTACTCGTTTCACTCCTCACTAGTTGCATTCCTAGGAAAAAAAGGACTTACTGGTTCACAAATAATTAGATTTGGTATAACAAGCTGTACTTACTGGGATGAGAAACAATAGATTTGACCTTAATTGGATAACAAATAGTAGATCACAAACAAAGTAAAATCAAACTTTATATAATTATTTAACGATGGTTGGTTTAATTGGTTCAATTAGTGATTTACCGGTTGAATCAGGAATTTGAAGAAGTAATAGTTCGACTAGTTTGATTGTTGATTTGGTTTTGATAATTATGTGTTTGGCTGCCATATGATCATATAAATTCGTTTATCAGTAAGGACACTTTAATTCTTTCATTCTTCTTTTCTCAACATAGAAAGAGTAAGCATAACATTCAAAAGGCAAAAAAGAGAAAACACTAATACTTGAAATAGCCATTATTACATAAAATCGTTCATTGGAAAATAATTGTTCAGGTGTGTTTAAAAACATTTGTGATTTTAATTCGTTCAAGAGTTAAAATTATTTTCTAAGCTTTAGTAGTAAAAAAGAATGTAGATTTCAATTCTAATGAAAATTTATCTTCTATGTTTTAGTCTAAATCAAAAGCAGACAAAAAATGACCAGATTTCTAATTCTGTTCTCATGTATACTAAGATCATCTAACTAATTATCTTCTCCATTCAACACAAAACACAATGTGCCTCACCTCTGCTACCATCATCGTTGTGTCTCACCTACCATTGCCGCCAGCATCCTTGTAATTATCATCATCATCGTCATTTGCAGTACCATAGCCATGATCACCAATACGGTTGTTTATGAGATCTTAGAGAGAGAAAGAGAAGAAAGTAAAGATGAGAGTAAATACCCATAGTTGTTATTGAGATTCACGCAAATACCCATATTAATCTCTAAGATCCCGATTTTTTTATTGTAGTCCTCCAGATAGAGCTCCGAGCACTCAAAGTGATCCCTAGGTATATTTCTAGTGATGAGTCATCACCGGAACGCTGACGTGGACTCGGTTTGCCACGCTGGAGGGCTCCCAACGGCTAGCTGAGCTGGCGAATTTTCAATTTGTACCCAGATTGGTCCCTCCTATTATATGTAACCCTAAATTTCCAAATTCGTGACCCATAATAGTCCCTAACGTTTATACTTATCCCCATAAAGATCCTTAAAATTTACAATCGATCCCCATAAAAGTTGATGAGTTTGGATAACTCTAAATTAAATTAATGATGATCAAACATTATTAAAAGCAAAATTATTAATCTAATTTTGATTGATATATTAATTAAATTAATTTTGCTGTGCAGGTTTTAATTGGGCCGAAAAATGAATGAACTGCAGCAAGCCCAAAATCAAAACTTGCAATCAGCCTTATTTAATATTTCCTAGACTATGGCTGAATGGTTATAATAGATGTTGGGAAAAATAAATTTTATTATTACAAGCCCAAAGAAAGCTTTCCTATATGTTTTATGCATGATCCAAAAATCCATTAGAAAAGCAAATGTTACTAACTGGGCTAAATTAATTTTGTTGCTACAAAGCCCAACATTAGTTTTTTATGAATGTTTCCAAGCTTGGTCCGAAACCAAGTTAGAAAGAAAGCAAATTGGCTTCATGCTTTCCAACGGACTCCATTTCTTTTTAAGGATGGATTTCAAATTTAATATGCTAGCATTGGAAACATGAGAGAGAATATGAGTAACTTTGATTAGATGGGTATCAATGAGCTACACGTTACTCAGTAAAAGGGAAGTGGACATTTATTTTTTGCTTTATCAAAACACATTAATTAATGTTCAATTTCTCTTTCTTCTCTCTCATCTCTTTCTTTCTTCTCCTTCGGTTATTGTCCAGCAAGCCATGGAAGCTACACCTACTCACCGAAAAGAAGAAGCTGCATGCATCAAGACCATCAAGCTAATGATGGCAAGAAAACACATGAAAATAAAAGTATGATGTGGCTGAGATTATCACCAAAAATTGGTAAGATTTGGTGAGGTAATCTCGGATCCTTCGTACTCAAAAAGAAAGAAGAAGATTCGGCTAGCAAGGTGAAGATTCTTGGAGGCATAGCTTGTCTCTGATTCTGCTCAACCACCACAGGAAGTAGCTAGAGTGGCGAAGTGATGGAAGAGGCAGAGATTGGAGCAGATGAAGTCATCATCATCATGAAGCATCAAGGGCCAGAAATCCATCTTGGAGAGCAAGCCAAGGATGGAGCGCCCGGATTGATGAAGTGTGATGACCAAGGAAGAACTAGAGGTACTTGCATGTTGGATCTTGCACGAGTTACCTCTTCTCTCTGTGTGGCCGAACCGGTTTTGTTTTGGAGGAAAAGAAGCTAAGCTCGGTTTTTGTGTTTCAACTGTGAAGGCTTTACTTTTCTATAAAAGGGGTGAACAGTCACGGTTTGATTCAAGGAGTAAGATTTGAGAGTGCAAGGCACAGAAGTCTCAGAGCTACCTAAGCTAGCAGTTTTTCTTCTCCCTCAATGTATTCTGTTTAGTATTTTTCTGTTTAATTTTGTCATGTCTTGAGTCTCATGGAAAAAGGCAAACAAGTGAGGTTTGTATGAAAAAGCCATAGAGCGGAAAAAGGCTTAGAGTGCAAAATTAAAAGAAAAAGCCATAGATGTCTTAGAGTTCCTTTGTTCATCTATGTTGTGTTTCATGATTCTGTGGGAATCCCCTTGTAAGTTGGGTTAGCACTTTACAATTTGTAATCTGGCTTATTATAGTGAAATTCCATCATTGTTGTGATGGAGACTGGATGTAGGCTGCACTGCACTTAGCAGCTGAACCAGGATATATCTGGGTGTAATCTTCTCTCTCTCTACTTCTTCATTTCTGTTTCTGCTGCACAAGAGCTAAAATAAAAAATGTCTCGTGCCAAGTGACGCGACAAAAGTAAAAAGTCTCATGGCTAGGGACGAGACAAAAACAGAAAAGTCTCCTCAAAGACCAGAAAGTGTAATCAAGAAAAAGGGGGCTAAGATTCAACCCCCCTTCTCTTAGCCACTGAAACCATCAATTGGTATCAAAGCTTGGTCTCAAAAAGATCAAGCTTTGCAGCTTGGAGAAAAGATCCTCATAGCAGAAAGCAGTGGCTCAAATCTGGTATCGTACAATCTCACAGAAGGACAGTCAAGCAACAGACTGCCTCTTTTTAATGGGAAAAACTATACCTATTGGAAGGAGAGAATGAAGATCTTTGTGCAAGCAGTAGACTACAGGCTTTGGAAGATCATCCTCGAAGGACCACAGTTTTCTACTAACACTAGTGATGAAGGAGTAGTCACTCTTAAACCAGAAGCAAACTGGACAGAGGAATATAGGAAGAAAGTGGAGCTAAATGCCAAGGCCATAAATCTACTCAACTGTGCTATCAGCTTCGAGGAGTACCGACGGGTATCATGATGCACAATGGCAAAGAAAATCTGGGATAAATTACAAATCACTCATGAAGGAACCACCATTGTGAAGAAGACCCGGATAGACATGTTAAACAGGGAATATGAAATGTTTACAATGAAGGAAGGAGAATCCATTGATGAACTGTTCGAACGGTTCAACACCATCACTATTGGCTTGGATGCTATAAGAGTAACACATTCTGATTCTGTACTTGTGAGAAGAGTGCTGAGATGTCTCACTAAAGAGTGGAAAACAAAAGCTTTAATTATTTCTGAGAGCAGTAATCTTGATTCCATGACACTTGATGATTTGAGAGGAAACCTTCTTGCTTTTGAAAACACTTATTTAAAAAAGGAGTCAAAAAAGAAAGGAATTGCATTTTCTTCTGTTACTAACCCTCTGGATGATGAATCCAGTGATAACTCATCTGAAAATGAATTTGTATTGTTTGCCAAAAAATTCAGGAAAATGACGAAGTTCAAAGGCAAAGGCGGCAGCTCAAGGAAAGTGAAGAAAGACCTTAGCAAAGTGACGTGTTTCAACTGCAAGGAAATGAGGCATTACAAATCTGATTGTCCCAAGTTAAAAAGGGAGGAGAAGAAAAAAGGAGGAAAGAAGAAGGGTCTGATAGCATCATGGGAAGACTTAGAAAATGACTCGGATAGTGATGAAGAATCTGAGACTAAGTTACAGTCTTGTCTCATGGCAAATCATGTAGATCAGGTATTTTTTCAAAACCCTGACACTGAAGACCTTCATCTTATGATAGATCACCTGTCTGAAAAAATAAGATGTTTTCTGACTGATAATCAAGATCTTGAACAACAAGTTTTCATTCTTAAAGCTGAAAATGATTTTCTCAAAGAAAAGCTAAGGGAGGCCGAAACTACCTGTGATCTTGTGGAAGAAAATAAGCAGTTGAAAGCCCAACTTAGAAGTAGTGAAAGTGATCACTCGGTAGTTGCATATGTAAACTATTTTAAAGAAAATGAAGAGTTGTTGGAAAAGGTTAAAAATCTTGAAAATGACTTAGCTAAATTTACTCAAAGTTCTGAAAATCTAAATCAAATTTTGGCTAGTCAAAAACCACTCTTTGATAAAACTGGTTTGGGATTTTATAAATCTGATAAGAAACCTTCCTCTAAAGATAAAGCTTCTTCATCCAATGACACAAGGTTTCAAGATCCCACCTACTTTAACAAAACAGCAACTTCAAGGTTTTGTAGATTGTGTAACCGAAGTGGTCATTTTCCCGTTCAATGTTTCTTTGGTGAAAGAATGATCGGTGATAAAGTTTACAAGGTTGTTTTTTATTACAATGATTTGGGACATAAGAGATGGTTTAACGTGAAAGGATCCAAGAAAATTTGGATACCTAAGATCACTTGAGCTTATTTTGTAGGTATGCCTAGCATCCAAGAGGAAGGAAAATATGTGGTATATGGACAGTAGATGCTCTAGGCATATGACCGGAAAAACAACCTTCTTCATAAAGCTTGATGAATATGATGGAGGATTTGTCACTTTTGGTGATGATGGAAAAGGAAAGATAGTGGCTGTTGGAAAAGTTGGTAAAAACTTTTCATCTTGTATAAATGATGTTCTTCTTGTCAATGGCTTGAAACACAATTTACTTAGTGTTAGTCAATTATGTGATTTGGGTTTTGAAGTTATTTTTAAGAAGTCTGTCTGTTTAGTTGTTTGTGAGAAAACTGAGAATGTTCTATTTGAAGCTAAAAGATGCAACAATGTGTATGGATTAACTCTTGAGGATTTAAAGGAACAAAATGTAACATGCTTTACATCTCTTGAATCTGAAAAATACCTTTGGCATAGAAAGTTGGGTCATGCTAGCATGTACCAAATTTCTAAGCTAATCAAAAAAAAATTGGTTAGAGGAATTCCAAACATCAAGTTTGATAAGGATCTTACTTGTGATGCTTGCCAATTGGGCAAACAAGTAAAATCCTCTTTTAAATCAAAAGATGGAATCTCAACCAAAAGGCCATTGGAGATGTTACATATTGATCTTTTTGGTCCTACTAGAACTCAAAGTTTAGGAGGTAAACACTATGGTCTTGTGGTGGTAGATGATTACTCTGGATTTGGTTGGGTACTTTTTCTTGCTCATAAAAATGATGCTTTCCATGCTTTTTCAACCCTTTGCAAGAAAATTCAAAATGAAAAAGATTTAAAAGTAGCTCATTTGAGAAGTGATCACGGAAGAGAATTTGAAAACCAAGACTTTAAAAAATTCTGTGATGACTTTGGAATTTCTCATAATTTTTCATGCCCTAGAACACCTCAACAAAATGGGGTTGTTGAAAGAAGGAATAGAAGCCTTCAAGAAATGACTAGGGCTATGTTATGTGAGAATGAATTTCCTAAATTTCTATGGGTTGAAGCTGTAAATACAGCATGTTATATTTTGAATAGAACAATAATTAGAAAAGGGTTAAAGAAAACCCCTTATGAGATATGGAAAGGAACTCCTCCAAATCTTAAGTACTTTCATGTTTTTGGATGCAAATGCTTTGTACTTAATAATAAGGAAAACCTTGGAAAATTTGATCCAAAATCCTATGAAGGAATGTTTGTTGGTTATTCCACCACAAGCAAGGCCTATAGAGTTTATCTCAAAGAGCATAAAACCATAGAAGAATCCATACATGTTACTTTTTGTGATTCTAACTTAATTCCCAGTACTGTGATAGATAATGATTCAGATGATGAAGAAGCTGGAACAAGCAAAGAAAATCCCAAATCTGTACAAAATGAAGAATCTGCCAGTCCAGTTTTGTCTCGTCAGATTGGAGGAGACATTTCCATTTTGTCTCTTGAGCAGGCACGAGCAACTGAAACAGTGAGACCACCAGAAGTTCATCAAAGCTCTACACCTGTCTGAAAGCCTAGAGAATGGAAGTCTATGAGGGGTTATCCTCATGACTTCATCATTGGTGATCCCTCTCAAGGTGTAACAACAAGATCCTCCACCAAAAGGCAAACCAAACCTAGCAACTTTGCTCTCTTGTCACAAATGGAGCCCAACAATGTCAAACAAGCTCTTGAAGATCCATCATGGGTCAAGGCCATGCAAGAGGAGCTTGCTCAATTTGACAAGAATGAGGTTTGGACATTAGTACCTCATCCGAATGGTAAGAAGGTAACGGGTACTAAGTGGGTATTCAAAAATAAACTTGGTGAGGATGGACAAGTTGTTCGTAACAAGGCTAGATTAGTGGCCCAAGGTTACGATCAAGAAGAGGGAATAGATTTTGATGAGTCTTTTGCTCCGGTAGCTAGAATGGAAGCAATTAGGTTGCTTCTTGCCTATGCTGCCCATAAGGGTTTCAAAATGTTTCAAATGGATGTCAAATGTGCTTTCCTTAATGGCTTTATTGATAGAGAAGTGTATGTGGCTCAACCCCCCGGTTTTGAACATAAAGATTTTCCTAATCATGTTTTTAAACTCTCAAAGGCTCTTTATGGCCTTAGACAAGCTCCAAGAGCTTGGTATGAAAGGCTTAGTGCCTTCCTATTAGGAAATCATTTTCAAAGGGGAACCACCGACACTACTTTGTTCATTAAAATTTCTAATGATGACATCCTTCTTGTTCAAGTTTATGTGGATGACATTATGTTTGGTTCGGCCAATGAGTTCTTGTGTGAAGAGTTTGGAAAACTCATGACTAGTGAGTTTGAAATGAGTTTAATAGGAGAGCTAACTTTCTTTCTTGGCCTCCAAATTAAACAAACTCCTAGTGGTACCTTTATTCACCAAGGCAAGTATGCAATAGAATTGATAAAGAAATTTGGCTTAGAAAATTCCAAACCAATGGGAACACCAATGCATCCTAACACTAAACTTGAAAAGGATGATGATGGCCAAGATGTGGATGAAACACGGTATAGGGGAATGATTGGTTCATTAATGTATCTTACCTCCTCTAGACCGGATATTGTTCAAAGTGTGGGTGTATGTTCAAGATTTCAATCTCACCCAAAAGAATCCCATCTTACGACTGTTAAACGCATCATTAGATATATTAAGGAAACTAGTGAGTATGGCTTATGGTATCCTAAAACTGATGATTTTTGTGCAGTAGGGTTTTGTGATGCAGATTATGCGGGAGATAGAGTGGATAGAAGGAGCACCTCCGGCATGTGTTGCTTCCTTGGAAGCTCACTCAACATGTGGTCAAGCAAGAAACAAGCCACAGTGGCTCTATCCACAGCTGAAGCTGAATATATATCCGCATCTGCTTGTTGTTCACAATTAATTTGGTTAAAAACTCAATTGGAAGATTACAAATTAAAAATCAATAGTATACCCTTATTTTGTGATAACATGAGTGCATAAATATTTCAAAAAATTCTGTTTTGCACTAAAAAACAAAGCACATTGAAATCAAATATCATTTTATTAGAGAACATGTGCAAAATGGTACTATTGATATTCAATTTGTAAAATCTGAAGAACAACTTGCTGATATTTTTACAAAACCCCTCTGTGAAGATAGATTCTGTTATTTAAGAAAGAGCTTGGGAATGCTTGATCTAAGTTTTATTGAAAATCTGTGAAATTCTAACTCTGCTCAGTTTTATCTCGTAGGAATGGACGAGATAAATTTCAAGCATGTTGGAGAAGTTATGATTAAGGGGGAGGCTGCGCAGACTCTGTTTCTCATGGGCCCCATAAAATCTTATTTGACCCCACATTGACTTTTTTTAATTGATCCCTCATTTTATAATGATCAAAATCTTTTTGTTGTCATTTCAAATCCTTTTGGAAGTGGTTATTGTCAAATCAAATCCCTCTCTCCATCTAATCCCTTGATTCTAGGAAACCACCTTTTTCAAAACCCTTGGTTAATAACCGCGCCATGTTGATCATTAACTTCCCTTTCCAATCAGCATTTAATGCACCACTAACCTCTCTCCACTCTCCACACTCTTCGGTCTTTTCTCCTTCTTCCATCTCCATATCTTCTCTTCATCATGAAGAAGAAAACGGCTTCTAGAAAAAGTGAACGCATTCGGCTTTCTCAGAAAACTCCCTCTCCACAAACCCACACTCATATCCACATTCATTCTACATCTTCTTCTTCTCCTTCACAACCATCCAAACGCACTTCCACCATGAGAAAGAAAGTGATTGCCCAGAAAAGTTCAGGCCGAGACAAAAACAAGGAGCCAAGTGTTGAGGAAGAATCATCTCACACGTCACCCATCACATCACCACCACCATCACCGAAGAAGGCCACACCTGGGAAGAGTGGTCAGAAATCAAAGGGCTTTGCTCTAAACAACACCATGGAACCGGCCAATCTGGAATCCCTGGAGTTCAAAAATAAATTTGCCAAGAATCACTCCCACTTCGATCCTGCAAGATTCAACTCTTGCACTTCCTATGAATTTCACAAGGAGGTCATACAAAAGCGTCGTCTCTTTTTGACGTACCTTGTTAACCTTGAGAATCTCGCAAACAAGGGAGTCAATGTCTCCCCACTCTTTGAACTGCTTCAATGGACTCCTCTACTTCAAATCCAGAAACCAGTTTATCCAGGTCTGGTCCGTGAGTTCTACGCCAACATGCGTCTTATTGATGGCACCATCCATTCATATGTGAAAAGAGTTCACATTACTCTTGATGCTGCCATCATTGGAACTGCCTTGGGCTACAAGGATGAAGGACCGAAAGCATATATGGCCGAACGGTGGGACTCACAAATCGGCGTCACTCATACCGTGGTTCTTCAGCACATATGTGAGAATCTCTCAGGCTTGGATGGAAATATTCCAACTCACAAGGCTTTAGGCTCCACCAATTCATTGCTCCACAGAATCATCACCCATATTCTCACTCCTCAAAGCGGGTCTCACAATAGAGTAACATATTCTGACTCCCTCATCTTATTTGCTCTTGTTACATCTACTCCCATTTCTTTTGGTTATATTATGATTCGCCATATGTGGGACTCGGTCAGGAGCACCAAAAAGGCAAATCTGCCCTATGGTATGTTCTTAACCAGTATCTTTGAATTTTTTAAAGTTGACCTTTTGAATGAGAAAGTAGAGAACAAAGTGTCAATGGTCAAAGGAGGCGGAGCAGTGAAAAGAACCAAAAGCAAGAAATCCATGGCTTCAGAAAGCGAGTTTGAGGGCAGACCTGAGTCCTCCAAGACCGCCAAGTCCATCAAAGAAATTCTCACAGAATTTTCAAACATGTCAGAAGTCATGGTGCAATCTCATAAGGCTGCACGTAAATTAGCATATGAAAATGAAAAGGCATGGATGAGATGCAAAGATAGAGTGGGACTAATGCTGGAAAACTTGGAGAATGATTTGGGAGGTGATAATGAAGATGATGAAGGAGATTCTGATCACAATTTGTCTGATGATTAATTCTCTGTTTTAGTTTAGGATATTGGCTAAAGTAGGCTCAATCTGGTACTTTATTTTGTTGGGTTGGATACTCTTATGACTCTGAGATACTCTGTGAAACTCTGCTATGTTTTGACTATATTCTGAATATTTTGCTTGCTATATCAAAACTGTTTGCAGGTGCCCCTTTGATGACAAAAGAGGGAGAAAAATGCTGAAATTGAAATTGGAAAACAGGGGTGAAATTCTCTCTTGAGAATTCATGATCACCCATGTTAAAGAGGATTGATGCTTGATTGAAGTATCTGTTTTAATTGTGATCATGTTTTGATTGATGCATTGACGATTGGATTTTTGACGGTTTAGAATTTCTCAAATAAAATCTCGTCGAAGTATAGTTTCTAAACCAAGCAATAATCCTTTCATACAAAAAGTTGTTTGTCACTAAAACAAACCCCTAAATTTATAAACCGAAGTATTCAAACCTCGGATCGTTCTCCCTAGGAATTACAATAAAGTGTCTTGTTGTTGGTTTGAGTTGTTTTGGGGTTTTGATAAGAGGCATGAAAGATAAATGGCAAGAAAGTAAACTAACAACTATAAAAGGCTCTTGACAAGGTATGAAAATTAGAAGTTCTATCCTAGCTATCCTTCTCAATTGTGATGAGAATTGTTCATTGCTACCACTTAGTTAACCCTTACTAAAGAAAGGAAAGTCAAGTGGATGAATTGACTTGAGCCACAAGTCCTAGTCAACTCCCAAGGAAAGACTAGCTTTAGTGCACTCCAAACCAATTAGCAATCTCTCCAATTACCAATCAACAAAGGAATTAGATAACTCAAGTGTCACTAATTACTCTACCTAGGCCAAGAGGAACAAAATCTAAACTAAATCTAGAAGAGGCATTTCATCAAACACATAGAGTGCAATACAAGTAAACAACATAAATTGCAAGAATTAAAGAGAGATCTAACTATAAAGGCAAGAGATCAATAATAGAAAAGCAAAGAAGAACAATTATTATGAATTACCTCTTATTGAATTGAAAGAATGTAGAGGGAACAATACTATATCTACAACAAAATGTAAGAACAACATAAAGGAAATTACAACAAAAGAGTAGAAGAAGATGAATCTAACAACAAAGAATTGAAATGTAGAAGTAGAAGAAAGCAAAGATTAAAACCTAGATCTAAGAACTAATCCTAATCCTAATCCTAATTCTAGAGAGAAGTGAGAGCTTCTCTCTCTAGAAACTAATTCTAACTACTAAACTAAACTAATGGTAACTAGATTCTAAAGTGTAAAAGTATGTTCATTTCCCCTTCAATCCTTGGCTTAAATAGCATCAGAAATGAGTTGGATTGGGCCCACAAGACTTCTAAAATCGCTGGCCACGTTTTGCTTTAAGTGAACTAGGTGGCAGCAACGGCGCGTGCGCGTACTATGCGCGTGCGCGCCACCATACTTGTAGCAACTATAGCAAATCTTATATCGTTTCGAAGCCCCGGATGTTAGCTTTCTAACCCAACTGGAACCGCATCATTTGGACCTCTGTAGCTCAAGTTATGGTCGTTTAAGTGCGAAGAGGTCGGCTTGACAGCTTTCCGGTTCTTTCATTTCTTCATGAGTTCTCCAATTTTTCATGCTTCTTTCTTCATTCCCTTGATCCAATCTTTGCCTCCTAAACCTTAAATCACTTAACAAACAAATCAAGGCATCTAATGGAATCAAGGTGAATTAGATTTAGCTATTTTAAGGCCTAAAAAGCATGTTTTCACTCTTAAGCACAATTAAAGGAGAATATACAAAACCATGCTATTTCATTGAATAAATGTGGGTAAAAGGTCATAAAATCCCTTAAATCAAGCACAAGATAAACCCTACAAATGGGGTTTGTCATGCATCTGCTTGCATCTGCTCTGAATATTGCTTTGAATACATTGCTGCCATCATTTGATTTTTATCTTGGTAAATTGTGTTTACTGTGTTTATGATACATTTGAATTACCTTGATAAAATGCTTTATGTTGGATATATTTTTGGCAGTTCTCTTAATTTTTAATGGAAATAATTGTTGTGCTTGGAAAGATTATATCTTGCTTGAAAATTACTTTTCCTACCATAACTATGATTGCTCTGATTTATTGGAAACTATTTTTGAACAGCAAAAATTATTTTTGTTTGATTATGTTGTGTGCATTGAGCAGAAAGTCAGATTACTGATAACAAATGAGTTTTGTATATCATTCAAATCTGCTCATAAATCAAGCATTCAACATTTCAAAAATTATATGTTGAATAACATTGTTACTTGAAACTTGATTAAATTGTTATAGGTTAGTGCTTCCCTTAATAAAAATGACATATATTGAGGGGGAGCCATGTGACAATTTGAAAGGGGGAGAAATTCAAATTCAAAGGAAGTATTCTTTACTCAATCTTTAAATTTCTTTCCATTTCAATTTTGATAATGTTTGTCATCAAGGGGAAGATTGATGAGTTTGGAAAACTCTAAATTAAATTAATGATGATCAAACATTATTAACAGCAAAATTATTAATCTAATTTTGATTGATATATTAATTAAATTAATTTTGCTGTGCAGGTTTTAATTGGGCCGAAAAATGAATGAACTGCAGCAAGCCCAAAATCAAAACTTGCAATCAGCCTTATTTAATATTTCCTAGACTATGGCTGAATGGTTATAATAGATGTTGGGGAAAATAAATTTTATTATTACAACCCCAAAGAAAGCTTTCTTATATGTTTTATGCATGATCCAAAAATCCATCAGGAAAGCAAATGTTACTAACTGGGCTAAATTAATTTTGTTGCTATAAAGCCCAACATTATTTTTTTATGAATGTTTCCAAGCTTGGTCCGAAACCAAGTTAGAAAGAAAGCAAATTGGCTTCATGCTTTCCAACGGACTCCATTTCTTTTTAAGGATGGATTTCAAATTTAATATGCTAGCATTGGAAACATGAGAGAGAATATGAGTAACTTTGATTAGATGGGTATCAATGAGCTACACGTTACTCAGTAAAAGGGAAGTGGACATTTATTTTTTGCTTTATCAAAACACATTAGTTAATGTTCAATTTCTCTTTCTTCTCTCTCATCTCTTTCTTTCTTCTCCTTCGGTTATTGTCCAGGAAGCCATGGAAGCTACACCTACTCACCGAAAAGAAGAAGCTACATGCATCAAGACCATCAAGCTAATAATGACAAGAAAACACATGAAAATAAAGTATGTTGTGGATGAGATTATCACCAAAAAGTGATAAGATTTGGTGAGGTAATCTCGGATCCTTCATACTCAAAAAGAAAGAAGAAGATTCGGCCAGCAAGGTGAAGATTCTTGGAGGCATGGCTTGTCTCTGATTCTGCTCAACCACCACAGGAAGTAGCTAGAGTGGCGAAGTGATGGAAGAGGCAGAGATTGGAGCAGATGAAGTCATAATCATCATGAAGCATCAAGGGCCAGAAATCCATCTTGGAGAGCAAGCCAAGGATGGAGCGCCCAGATTGATGAAGTGTGATGAACAAGGAAGAACTAGAGGTACTTGCATGTTGGATCTTGCACGAGTTGCCTCTTCTCTCTGTGTGGCCGAACCGGTTTTGTTTTGGAGGAAAAGAAGCTAAGCTCGGTTTTTGTGTTTCAACTGTGAATGCTTCACTTTTCTATAAAAGGGGTGAACCGTCACGGTTTGATTCAAGGAGTAAGATTTGAGAGTGCAAGACACAGAAGTCTCAAAGCTACCTAAGCTAGCAGTTTTTCTTCTCCCTCAATGTATTCTGTTTAGTATTTTTCTTTTTAATTTTGTCATGTCTTGAGTCTCATGGAAAAAGGCAAACAAGTGAGGTTTGTATGAAAAAGCCATAGAGCGGAAAAAGGCATAGAGTGCAAAATTAAAAGAAAAAGCCATAGATGTCTTAGAGTTCCTTTGTTCATCTATGTTGTGTTTCATGATTATGTGGGAATCCCCTTGTAAGTTGGGTTAGCACTTTACAATTTGTAATCTAGTTGATTATAGTGAAATTCTTTCATTGTTGTGATGGAGACTAGATGTAGGCTGCACTGCACTTAGCAGCTGAACCAGGATATATCTGGGTGTAATCTTCTCTCTCTCTACTTCTTCATTTCTGTTTCTGCTGCACAGGAGCTAAAATAAAAAATGTCTCGTGCCAAGTGACGAGACAAAAGTAAAAAGTCTCGTGGCTAGGGACGAGACAAAAACAGAAAAGTCTCCTCAAAGACCAGAAAGTGTAATCAAGAAAAAGGCGGTTAAGATTCAACCCCCCTTCTCTTAGCCACTGAAACCATCAAAAGTCTCTAACAAATATGCAGATAATCAGACAATGATTCAGAAGCTAAACTATAAACAAAAAACATGTGTTATAATGCAATTGGAGTGACAAATTTCTTCTAAAAATGATGGTATCAAATGAATAAACTTGGTTTACCATAGGTACCATGTAAAAAGTTGGTAAGAACGTGGGGTATGTTACTGTTGAAAAGCTATCATCAATTAAGTATTGAAGCCAAAAAAAAAAATAGAACATATAAGAAGAAACCTATACCTCAATTTGCTTTGGTCAACTAATGCAATAGCAATCTATTTCCCTGACAATATGAGAATGGAAACCTCTCTTCCACTAATTGATCTACACTGCAAAACGATGGAAAGGTTTTTTTGACTAAATATTATAAATAAATGACAAAGTTGCTAGTGAATAAAATGTATCTAGTTGTTAGTTTCCTCAAGTCCAACAAATCTAGCATACTACAACTTTATTTTTTATTCTTTTTTTTTGTGATAAAAACACCACTTTTATTTTTCTATTCTTATTAAAAGTGTAACTAATTTCCCACCATTCAATTAGTTCTTGTTAAAATCTAAGTATAACAATAAACCATTAATAGAAATAAATGATCCTAAAACTTCTTTTCTTCTCCAATAGGAGTGAATCACAGAAATAGCATATCTAGTCTGACTAGATTATTAGGCAATTCTTTCTACACAATATTTATCACAAATTTCAAAGAGACATTTAGCCAAGTATGGAAACATTTTAGACAAAACAAGTCCATCTTGCTGTCAAACTTAACTATATAGCAATCAATGTTGTACTTTAAGACAATGTAAGCTTTGATAAATTTATTGTAGTATTAGTATATTTTAACTCATATCCAAATCACTATCAAATAAAAACTCATCTCTTAAATTCATCTTACTACAAAGACTTAAGTGCACAAAGATAAAATTAAGATAAAAGCTCATTATTTGTCCCTGAAATTTTTGGAATATCAACATACTCTTGGAAAGATTATAACAAGTGGTCCTCAAATAGAAGTAATTAGTCCAGGAGTTATTGCAGGACGGAAAAAAAAATCATTCCAGAATCAAGTGAATCTCTGGAAAATTAAACTAATATTTGAAAACTATTCATAAGCTGGGAATTTTTTGTTGGCACCTTGGGTTGGGTAGGAATCCTTGACACTGGTGGTGGCTTTGTGACTTCAGATGTAGTATGAATTTTGGTGTTGGAGTGTGACATCAACACCTCAATAACACATTTTTGAACCATATCCCTGTTTCATCCCTGTTTTATTCCGATTAAAAATAGCAACCCCACAAACCCCAGCCAACCTTCAAACCCTAGACACTACAACGACACCAAAACTCTCGAATCTCAGACACACAAACAACTTGCATATCAACAACCAACACTGAATCCAAAATGCAAAGTAAAAAAAAAGGGGGAGGGAGATTACCTTGAATACGATCACAAAGTCCGAACCTCTTGCTTCTGGTGATGGAGGGGAAGAACGAAAACCTCTTGCTTCTTCTTGTTTCAACTTTTTCAACCCAGGATTAAAACTCTAGGGTTTCGCCATTGATGAGTATACGAAGATGGAGTCAGAGGGTGGAAGAAGAAAAGACGAATGAAATTTGTATTGGCGAGAAAACTGATATTCATGCTAAATAACGTCAAAACAGCGACGTTTTTGGCTATCAAGGGCGAGAAACCAAAACGACGCCGTTTCGGAGCCCTCCAGCGTGGCAAACCGAGTCCACGTCAGTGTTCCGGTGATGATTCATCACCAAAAATATACCCAGGGACCACTTTGAGTGCTCGGAGCTCTATTTGGAGGACTACAATGGAAAAATCGGGATCTCAAGAATTAATATGGGTATTTACGTGAATCTCAAGGACGACTATGGGTATTTACTCTAAAGATGATGGTGAAGAGAGATAAACTGATTTATGAATTATGACCGATCTTAATAACGATCACCTTATCATCTTAATTTGACAACTATGTATTTTCTATTACGAGTTAACAGTAAAAATGACTGAAAGACCATATTTTAAATACACAGATTAATCTCTAAGATTTTATTCCGACAGACAAATAAGTCTTTAGTTTATTTTTCGGCAGAAATAATTACCCAAACTATTCTCCAAGAATTTTAAAACGGGTATTTTCATCCCCAAGAAAAATTAATACATAGATCAATTCCCAATATTTTTCTTTGTTAAACATAACCGTTCCCGTCTATTTTACTTTTACTATATGTTGATCTTTATTATTATTAACTTAGATTTGTGCATGTGGCCGAGGACACTAGTATATTAATACACTCTTTTCGTTAAAAAACAAATAAGGTGAATAATGATGTTTTAAAATTTAAATTAAAATATTTTCTTTTAATACAAACATATTTTATAAAATTGAACATTTTTTAAATATATTAAATACAAAAATATTAAATAATTTTACTTTGAATTTCTTATAAAATAATTTCTAATAATTTTATTGAATATTATTATTATTATTATTGAGTAATTATATATATTTTTTATATTTTATATTATAAATACTACATAAATAAATTTATCATTATTTTTGTCCAAAAAATTACAAAAAATTATGGTACAGTATTATTGTGTAATTAATAAATAATAATGATTTTATTTTACGTTTTTTAGAGGGAAAGCTGTTATGTCTGACAGAAAAAACGTTGAGGATTGATCTGTATATTAGTTACGAAAAAAATATTGAAAATTGATCCGTGTATTAATTTTTTTGGGACTAAAATGTTCGCTTTTAAAAATTTTAGAGACTAATTTAGATGACTATTCTGCCAAAAAATGAACTAGAGATTGATTTGTGTGTAAAAATAAAATATTAGAAATTAACTTTGTGTATTAATTTTTCTGGGACTAAAAAATTTACTTTTAAAATTCTTAAGAATTAATTTGAGTAATTATTACTCTTTTTTTTTTTCTTTTGTCAAAAATTGTAATGTCTTTCATGAAAATGGTCAATTGTGAATTGGGTTTTAGTTCAAAAAAAAAAAATAGTTAATATATTATGTTTTTAAAACATACATTAAAATTATTATTAATAAAAATTATAAATTTTTTTAATAAATACATTAAAATTTTAAATGTTATATCCTCAATAAAAATTTTATGAGTATATATAACTTTAAGACTTGTTGGGGTTAATTAAACATTTAAACCCAAATAAAATTGGCGTGTTCCGTGTTTGGTATTTGACGTTGATCTTACGCTGTCATGGAACACGCGAATCCGAATTACCGAACGTTCTAGAAAACCTACCCTTCTCTATCATTTTCCTCATTACAAATTTCTCTTTTCCTCTCGTTTTTCCGGTAATCAGCTATAAACCAAACCCTTGTCGATATTTTCAACCCTTTCTTTCGCTCTCCCTTTCAGGTTTTTTTCCTTCATCTTCTTTCATTTTCTCGTTTGCAATTTTAATTTTAATTAATTAATTAATTAATTTTGTTTACTGTAGTTTTGTAGGCATGGCATCGAAACGCATCTTGAAGGAGCTCAAAGATTTGCAGAAGGACCCTCCTACGTCATGTAGCGCCGGTAATCCACCTTATGATCCCTTTTCAATTTCATACCTTAGCTATATTAAAGAAATTGAACGCTTAATTTTTTTACTTTTAGGACCCCTAATAGTTAATTGATTCTTGGTTATTCAACCCCTTTCGTTATGTTTTCATAGCCGAAGCGATCTAATTTTTAGAGGGTTATTGTTTTCTGTATCTAGGTATTGTGGTTAAGAGGGAAGAATTCTATAGCAAAAATACAAATAAGTGTCAATTTTTTATGATATAGTGATTGGAGTTGGCTCCTATCTGAGACTTCAAGGGTTTTTCCCAATTTTCGCCATTGAAGTCTGTATTCATTTCTTGGATTTTAGTTATCTGTTTTATGAAGTTTGCTAGCTCTGTGCTGTATTAGGTCCTGTGGCTGAGGACATGTTTCACTGGCAAGCAACAATCATGGGACCAGCTGATAGCCCGTATACGGGTGGTGTATTCCTTGTTTCGATTCATTTTCCTCCCGACTATCCATTCAAGCCGCCGAAGGTAATCTATCATGTATTTTGTTCCTTTCATTGGTAATCTTTAGTCGGTGCTACTTACAACGAAATAATGTTGCTTCCTTGGTGGTTGTTCCAAGGTTATTAATAATGGAATAGCAGTCAAAATTCCCACTACACAATAGTGCTATTGCGCCAAATAGCGAATATTTGACAACCTTTAGGGGAGACCAAGGTATCAATAGTGGATCATGGCTTGTTGCTCGTTGCATTTTGCTAAATTTCCACTATGCAATAGCGCTATGGCCCCGATATACCAGATATTTGACAACCTTGGGTTGTTCGTATTGCTTGTAGCCAAGTTTGCAACTAATCTTTTGTTCAGCTTGGCCTGCTTGAACTGCTTGACCTTGCACTTGTATTTATGTTTATCATTTTACATTTGTATTACACAAGATGTATTTGTGTAAGAGGAATAGAGGATTGCAAAGAGTTCAAGTCAAGTGACGACTTGGCAGTTAGCCTCCACCACAGGTTCAATCGAGATTTTTGGTCATTTGGTACGGAATGGAATGGCTGGATTAAAATGTAGCCAAAGTGTTTGCTACTCATTCTGCTTGTCTTATTATCATTGTATGCTATGATTTTGTTGGATTCTTCATAAAAGGTTTGCATATGGCACCTATTGCCATGTGACTTTCAAGGCTGGAAAGATGCCTTGCCTGCTGAGGTGGCTTAAGCGTGAGTACCTTTTGATAACACTGTTGCCGACTCGTAACTGTCGTTCAGTGATTTGCTTCCTCTGGTTCGATGCTTCCTAGCCATCTGTCTGTTAACAGGGAAGATTGAATAGCATCGGACTGTGGAGTTTGAAAAGAATATTTTGTCAGTTGTGTAGCTTATGTAATAGTGTAGTATAACTATAGCTCTTTTCGTTTATGAGTTCTTGTTTTGTCATCCCAGCTGCCCTTTTCACTTGTGTGCATATGCACAAAAAACCAATGAGTAAAGGTTACAACAGTATTAGAAAGAAAGATGTGTTGCAGACTTGCAGCTAGATGCTTAGATGTAACTGTTGATAGGTTTCGATATGGTCATGTATTATGTTCTATGAATATCAGTCATACATCCTTTACTTTTGTATCCATCCTATTGTGGTCTTTTATTCTTGTGCAATCTTTATGTGCTCAATTACTGGAGAATTTCCTAGTTTAATTTTCTCTAATATATGGATGTTATGTGGCTTTTAAATTTTATCAGGTTGCATTTAGGACCAAGGTATTCCACCCAAATATCAATAGTAATGGAAGTATATGCCTTGACATTCTTAAAGAGCAATGGAGCCCTGCACTAACGATTTCCAAGGTTCGATTTTCTTGCTTACTTATCTAGCTGATTGTCACTAGATGGAATTTCGTATTTTCCGGTGCGTGGTCTTTAGATATATTTTGGCATTTCATCTTGGAGACAGTTCTCATTAGGTAATACTGGACTAATAAATGTTATCTGGAAATATAAAATTGCATGTCTTGTGTACTTCTCTAAGTATCTTGTCAATGTTGACCTTTTTAGAGTCATACTAATTTTATATCATTTAAGTTTTGTTTGTTGCCAAGCTGCACTTAAGATAAACAACCATTAATCCCAAGCTATAGTTCTAATGCAAACTTGATAATTCACCATGTGCTCAGCCCAAAACATACATTGTTGAAAATAACAACCGGAATTGACGAACTGTTCTTACATTTTTTGAATGGAGCACTATGTGATGTAGAAGCCTCGCCAATGCTGTTAATGTTGGGAAACATAAGTTCTTGTCTTGTGCTATTTCAGGTTCTTTTGTCAATTTGCTCCTTGTTAACGGATCCCAACCCCGATGATCCTCTTGTGCCTGAAATTGCGCACATGTACAAGACTGACAGGGCTAAGTATGAAGCCACCGCACGCAGCTGGACACAGAAGTATGCCATGGGATGATTATAAATACGCTTGCTTTGCTGTTTAATGTAGCTGCGTAATCACGAATTATGTCAAAACAAAATGATATTTTGAATGAATGTTCTATCCTCTCTTATCAGTGGAACTAAGCCATGGTAAGGGAATTGGTTGGTTATCATTTGTGAATATTTCTTTGTAAGACGATGGTGATGGAAGTTGTAATGTATTCGTTTGCAGACATCCTTTTCTGTTGACCTCTCCCAAACCTGTGATAAAGTAATATAGCTGTTAAAATTTAAAACTAGTTTTATGAGTAAGTGGAGTAATGATTTTGCATCAATGGTTAAGATTAAGATATAATGTCATGTAGTTTTATCATGTGTGATCAAATGACTTTTTTAAAAATTACCATGCAAGTTTTGCTTCAACAGTTCAGGTTACCCCTCCTACTCTTCTCACTTAGATGCGTTCCTCGGAAAAGAAAAACTTACTGGGATCACAAAGATTTGGCTTAATAAGCTGCAACTCTATTATTTGGTAAGAATTATGTAGAGAATGTTTAAACCTTATAAAAAATGCTTGAAAAAATTGTGTCTATAATGTTCAAACCATGATTTAAAAGTGTATTATGTGACCGTGATGCCTCATGTATCCTTGGATTTTCTTTATTATTATTATTATTATTATTATTATTGTTATTATTATTATTATGAGAGATCTTGTAACATCATAGATAGACAGCATGATAATGTTTGTGAATTTATGGTAGTGTGAAAGTTCTCGTGACACTGTTTTTGGGCCCAGGCTGCATTCAAGTTCTCAATAAATCTCCATCATTTTATTTATGCTAAATATATCCACTATGTGCCATTGAGTACTATTTGAAATGAGACAGTGCAACCTCAATTTGATCATAGTGGTGATGAAATGAAATTCAGAAATTGTCCTTTGAGAAAGTGAAATCTCACCATCTTGGTTCAACTCATGTTTTATGCATGCCTCTCATTAAAACATATGTAAAAAAAAAATGCCAGAGCCTAAGTTACTTGGAAAATGAAAGCATAATGACAAGTCAATTATGTTAGGCAACTTTCAACAATAAGAACTTTCATATGATTTCTTGGAAAATCCTTTTTTTTTCTTTTACATATAAATTTTTGCTACAAATTGACAAAGTTTTCCTTTTCCCCCCTGTTTTCTCTCACTTTTTTTCTATTGACTTCTGAATTTGTTAGGTTTTATAACATCACCAGAGTTGTATTATTTATATGTATTTGTCTTTGTTTGAATTACTTTCTTTTATCATTGAATGAGATATAAAATCTTTTTCAATGGTAGAAGAAAGTTAAATCAAGTAAATGTATACGACTAAGGTGAGTATCCTAAACATATTTATGTCAAAAAGATTGTTATGATTGCCATTGATAAGTTTTCATACAGAGTTTCTATAATCTATTTAGTCATGGGGTATTATATAGCACATTTTGCCAAAGAAGTTATCACTACACAGATATTCCAAGGGAAATATTATCACATGTTTACTTATCTTTTTTTTTTTTTTTCACTTTTTTACCACTAGAGACTAGTATATAAGGTTTAATATATGTAGTTTTTTTTTTGTGACTGTTTAATATATGTAGTTGCCTTTGCATATAGTGTAAACTTTTTTAAAAAAACAATTTTAATATAGTTCGTTTAATTTCATTTCACATTTATCATGTGAAATTGTGAATGATTATTCAAAATTACATATAATTAGATGATTGTATAAAACGTTTTTACATTGTCATTGCGTGAAAATTAATCTCTAAAATAATATTCGCAAGACTTTAATTAAAAATATTTTGTTCAGCTGGAGAAAAATAAAATTTGTTTTCCACAGTATTTCTTAACCAACAGGCTAAGGACTAATTTATCGCGGAACGAAAATCTATTTAAGAATTTGTTACTGGTCAATAGATTGCTGCATGCATTAGGTATGATTCAAATATTTGACACTAGTTTAATGAAACTAGTGAACTAACTACTAGACAAATTCAATTTAATTTTTTAAAAAATAAAAATAGAATAAAATAAAATAAAGAAGGTAAATTACATGAAGCAACTAAATGCCCTTATGAGTAAGTGATGAAATGGAAGGAAAAATCTTGATAGCACATTTGAGGAATTGAGTTGACCTTTAGAATTTATGAGAATTTAATATGATGTTGTAGCCTCAAAGATGCTGGCTGGAAAGCACTAGCACTGCCACCCTGAAAAGACACGTTTCAGGTCAGTGTGGCCTATAACTAACCAGAAAATTTATATACTATAAAAAAATATTTTATAATATAAAAGATTTTTTATTTTTTGTTAATTACTTTAATACAAAATTAAAAATATATACATAAAATATAATTCATAATATCATTAGGTATTAAGATAACAATTCTTACAATACATGCCATTGGTTAACGGCATTAATTCTGTGTAACCGTAAAGAAAAATAATAATAGTGGCTGCGGAAAAAAGTTATCAAAAAGAAAAAAATGAAATGAAAAGAAATTCGATGATAAAATAACACATGATATGTTTGGCTAAAGAATTTGTGGTAGAAATTTCGTTCTTTTTTAAGTAGTGTTGGTAGGGAGATACTCGTTACAAGGTTTTTAATATTTAAATGAAATTGTCTCTAATAAATAACTTTTTTATTATTATTTTTGTGAGAGAATATATTATTCGAATATTATTAGTGTCACAATTTATAAGACATAGAAGCATATTAAGTATAATATTACTTGGAGAAACTGCAATGGAATGCCAATGGATAACCTTGTAAGGAAAGTTAATTACAAAAGATTAATTAAAATGATTAAAGAAACTTAATCTAGTTTGGCCTAAAAAAATAAAAATAAAAAATGAAAAATAGTGAGACTAATAACTTGATTCACAAGCAATGTGTACGGAATGAAAGTGGTCACCCTTATGAAATGTGTTAACTCCCTATAACATAGAAAATAGCAGACACGTGCTTGACTTGCTAGCATGCTTATTTGCCTTTGCTTCTTCCCCAAGCCATAACCTAACTAAATCTTTTTCACCAATTTTCCTATAATATTTTTTTTTCTATAATTATGTAATCACAGCTATATAGTCATACAATTACATTTTTTTTTTTTAGATGACGAATTATGTGATTAATATAAAAAATAATTATTTTTATTGATATTATATTACGTAATTTGATGTACATATAAATTATTTTATACTGACAATACATGAAAATTAAATTCTTTATTAATATATAAAATATATATTAAAAATATGTAAATAAAATACGTATTTATATATAAATATTAAATATACATTAACCACTTTAATGATTGATTTTTAGCATACATAATAATTTTGTTTATCTTTTTTAATGCTTTTTAGGACGTGTTAACCTTTTCTTTTATTTTTTTGGAATTAGTTCAACCTTGGACATTGATCTTTGGCACTTTCCGAAAATGATGGTCACATAGTAATAAATAACGCTTATCAAATCTAGTGTGATCTCCTAGATTTTTCTATGTTTTTGTCACTATTCAAATGAAGTTTCCTTTTCTAAGTTCATGATAGTGCCATTTGAGAACTAATAATTATTCCGATAATGTTAAAAAAATATAAAAAATAATTAAAATTTGTCTTATTTAATATTTTTTAATTATTATAATTAATTAATATTAAATAAAATAAATTTTAATTATTTTTTGTTAATTTTTTTATTATCATATATATTTTTATAATTATTCAAGCAAATCCTACCTGCAACAACATATATATTGAAAGGATCAAACACACCATGCTTAAACACCTAAACTTGTAAGTAGTTTTGAGAATGGAGATTATTTTAATAAAGATATTAAAAATATTTTTTTTAAAAATATTTATATGTGTCTTAATATTATTGGACATCTTTATTAAATTGGTTAATAATTTATTTTTTAATAAATCAGAATAAAATTGGTTTATTATAGCAACAATAATAAACTCAATTGTTCGTATTATAATTATTAGACCCGATTTGATTTGATCGATTTATACAATCTAAACCGAATCATGTTTAAATTTTTTAATAAAAAGATAAATATATTCTTGATTTTTGTTTAAAAAAAACTATAATCAAATAGGTTATGTAAGTTGGTCGGTTCGACCAGATCTGATAACAATTGAATTTATTGTTATTGTTATAAAAAATTGATTTTATTTTAATTTATTAAAAAATTAAAAAATAATCGATTTATTAATACGTCCAATAATAATACGACACATAAATATCTTTATAAAAAGATGTTTTATGCGTCTTTATGGAAGCATCCTTATTTGAGAATACCTACCTACAATGAGAAATAGAGAATAATTTTACTTAGCTATAGTATGAAAATCATCGACAAACAAAAATCTTTAGCCTCTCAACTACTCAACTTAAATGAATTTCTTTTTCAACACTTTTTATTGTTGAGATCATCAAAGCTTCTTTTCAAAATACAAGTAAATTACTTTGTTGGTTACACTTTGATCACACATGAATTTGATCCTTGTATGTCAATTCGAAAAAGAAAGAGAGAAAAAAATTAGAAAAATAAATTTGGCAATTTTTTTACCAGAATTGTGTTACACATAGTAAAATACATAATAATTTATTTTTATTACTATTATCAAATAGAGTGCTTTTTTCGAAAAATAGAGTAAAAACTTACTTTTAAGTAGAATTTACAGATATAAATTGATTTTCGTTCTATACATTTTTTAATTAATAGTTAAATTATTCTGTTAGTTTTTATAATTTTTTTAAATTTATAATTTGGTCTCTG
Source organism: Arachis hypogaea (assembly GCF_003086295.3). Taxonomy (NCBI): domain Eukaryota; kingdom Viridiplantae; phylum Streptophyta; class Magnoliopsida; order Fabales; family Fabaceae; genus Arachis; species Arachis hypogaea. The sequence continues at coordinate 8,251,424 of NC_092036.1, read as the reverse complement.
TATTTCAAAATTTTTTAATTAAATTTTTACACCAATTTTAAATTTATAATTAGATCTTTTTTAACGATAAATATTAAAAAATTATTTTTTAATTCATCTGACACTACTAGTAAATATACCTCAATACATTATGTTAAGTTAAATATTTTTGGAACGGCAATAATGTGATTATAAATTTAAAATTAATATAAAAATTTAATTAAATTTTTTTTAAATATAAAATTTAATCAAGCTATAAAAATTAATAAAATAATTTAAATTGAATTAATTAAGGTATCCAGCTGAGCAGTGTTGATAGACAAACTCTGCAGATTGTACTGAAAAGAGTTTACATTTCATCATCATTGGTTGGAACTGGCCCAGCATTCAACATTGTCATAGACAAATTTCCCTTTCCTTTTTTTACCTCTTTTTGTTTTCTCTTCTTTTTCCACAATTAATGGTGATTTTACTCAATTATTTATTCTACCACTTTATACTTCAACACAATGAAACATCCTTAGACATTCTTACAGAAAAAGAAAATTTTACATTCCATTATTCGAGGTAACTTTTTTTTCATAATTCAGTTCGATATATATCTTTTTGTACTTTTTTTTAATTTTTATTTGCTTTTTTAATATATATGATTGAAATAGAAATGTTAATATTCAAATGTATTTACTATGTGACACCAAAAAAAAAATTAACGAAAATTTTTTTCCCATTATTTTAATTAATTTGCCCCATTATTCAAAAGCATAATACTTAACACTTAAAAATTATAACATGAAAGATAATTATTAACGAAAAAAAATCCGTTTAGGTCAACAAAAAATAAAACGGCTTAATATTTAAAAAGAAAATCAACAAGTGTTTTTTTTTCGAATCTGGTTTAATTACAAATTTTGTTACTTGTTATTGAGTCATTCCAATAATTAGTTTATTCACTTATTTAAATGTGTTAGAAATCTAAATCTTACTTTATAATTTGTTAGACAACATAACACTTTTATATAAATAGAATTTAGATCGGTAATTAATTAATCTTTACTTTGTCAAATTTAGAATTATTGTAAAAAAATTATAATTTTGTTATTTGTTAAAAATAGATATTATTCATAAGAAAAGAAAATTTAATATATTTAATAGTATTAAAATTTTCAATATCTTATTTTCTTAACAAATATCCTATATACAATTATTAACAAAATCTAGTAACTACTACCTAAGAATTTGTCTTGTAAACATATTAGAAAGCCACGTCAATAGCCCAACTTCAACGTTATTGTTACAATAATATTTCATAAGAAATAAGAAACTAGTAATTAACAAGTAGTCAATTTGCGTGGTCTTAGATTCATGAACGTGGAAAGTTAATTAAGTTGGTACCTTCTTTGGACTCCACCCTTGCTTACTTTCTTTGTCTCTTTATTAATATTAATAAATTGTTTGTGCTCCCTCTTATTGCTATCTACTCGGGTTTCAATTGAATTTTGTCTAATACACAAAACAACATGGCTTCCTTTGAACTTTCTTAAACATTATGTTTAGGTAGAACAAGAAAATGAATGGGCCTTTTCTTTGAAAATATTGAATGTTTTTGTTTTTGTCTTAACTATTAGGCGTGATGAATTATTATTCTAAATAGGTTTAATTATTCAATTTTTTTTTATAATTTTACTAAATTTTTAATTAGGTTTCTATATTTTTTTAATTAGATCTCTATACTATAACTTCTAAAAAATGTGGTCAAAAATCTAATTTGATTATTATTTGTGGATATTTTTAATTTGTTGAAAAATATTCAGTTAATTTTGACATTTTTTACACTAAAAATTACCTAAATTATAAAATAAAAAATAATGTAGAGATTTAACTAAAAAATAAAAAATAAAAAAATTAATTATAAATTTAGTGAAATTATAAAAACTAATAAAATAATTAAACCTTTTAAATAATAAGATTTTACTTTTATTTCTTTCAATGATACTAGGTTTTATTATTAAAAAACAAAATTGAGTGCTATTTTCAAAATTTGGCGAATGCTAATACATTAAGAAAAAAAGAAGTAAAAGGTGTAATACTCTTTGAACTTTAAATTTTAAATTTTTGAATTCTAAATTATAAATAATAAACTTGAATCTTAAATTTTAAACTCTATATTAAGTCATTAATATAAAATATAATAAATAAATAATTAAAATTTATTTAACTAATAAAAAATTTAATATAATCCTTACTTAGTAAAAAAAATTTAAGAACGAACTTTAAAATTTGAACTCAAAATTTTAATTTAAATAATTGAGATATTTATTATTTGATGTAATTCTATTACACTAATTTAACCTAAATAAGATTACTAATATCAAACTTACATAAAATTTTTGCAAACACAAAAATGAAAATTTAAAATTAACGAGGATAAGAAAAGGTTGATTTGATGAGAAAGTGAGGGAATTTGGAGAATATATAAGGAAAGGATGAAAGTGGACAAGAGAGAGGATGAAGACTTCAATATATAGAGGCAGCTGGAACCTGCGGATTTTTCTTTCTCCCTTTGCTACCGACAGCCACACACATACACATACTCACTTTCTTATACTTTTAATTAAGAAAAATATAATTTACTTAAAATTAAGTTAAAAATATTCAATTAGTTGTCTGTAAATTTTTTTTTACATGAATTGCATTTAAAAATAATTTTTTATCATATGTATATTAAAAATTAGCTATTAAATTATTTATTCTCATAAAATATATATATTAAAAAACACTTTATACACAAATAATATATAATGATTGAATTAATGATTAATTTTGATGTGTATATAGTACTTTTGTTTTTAATGATATATTGAAAAAAATATTTGTATTTCCCTTTTTAGTTTTTTTTTAAATAAATCAAAAGAGACCATAAATACAATATCAAAAAAAAAAGAAAGAAAGATGAAGTATTCAAATATCTACAATTTAATTAGGAGACCTTTAAGAAGGGTCATCCATTAAACTAATAAACCACCCCACTATATTAGGATATTCATATTTCTCTCCTTTTTTCCCCTATCTTTTTAATTACACAGTAAGAGAATACTGTGGTAGATTAGTGGTAGTAGTAGTAGTGAGTCATCACTCATGAGATCACTCTCTTTTCCCTCCATCACTCACCCATTTTCCCTCCTTTTTTCTCTCTCCTCCAATGAGAACACACCCCCTCCTGCTACCATAAATACCCTCTCCTCTCTACCTTTCTGACCTTGCTCTTCTCTTTCTTTCCATTCATTTCTTCTCTTCATTTCCCTTTCTCTTTTCCTTCTCTTCCCTTCACTCCACACTCCTAACTGCTAATTACTAAACTACCACCTCTACCTTCCCGCCAATTCTGATCACAAGCTTCCAACCTCACCTCTTTTTCTCTCACTAAACCACCCCTCACAAGGGTGGTGGTGTGTTGAGATTATACAAAATACCAAGATTGTTTTTTTTTGTTTTCTCTCTCCTTTTTTCCCCTTCTTTTTCTTCTCCATCAACACCAAAAATCATTTCTTCTTTCCACTTCTTCATGCTCCCAAACAACACAACTACCAAAACATCTTCAATTTATTTCTTTTCATTTCTACAACCTTCACAAAGAAAAGCTTGAAACCGTTTCTTCTCTTATTTTTTTACTCTCTCTCACTCTCATGTCCGCACACTCCACCCTGAAGCTTCAGAATCTCGCAATAAGAAGCTCAAGCTTCGATTTTGAAGGCGACCCACCATGCAAAACAGCAAAAAGGCTTCGATCGAAGAAGCTCCTTCGAATCATACTCACCGATCCCGACGCCACCGATTCAGAATCTTCCAACGATGAAGCAGAGGAGCAAACCCCATCACCGAGGGTAAAAAGGGAAATTATCACTCACATAATGACCCCTCGGCTTCACTCTTCGCATTCTTCTTCTCCAACCGCATCTTCATCACCTTCTTCTCCTTCAATCGGTTCGGGTCAAAACCATGTTGACCGGAACCGGTTCAAGAGGAAAATAAAACGCACCATTTCTGGCTCTGGAAGGTTCCGTGGCGTTCGTCAGAGACCGTGGGGGCGGTGGACGGCAGAGATTCGTGACCCGAACCGAAGAAAACGGGTTTGGTTGGGCACTTTTGACACGGCGGAGGAGGCTGCCGCTGTTTACGACGCCGCGGCAGTTAAGTTCAAGGGTCCCGGCGCAGCTATTAACTTTCCTCGTGGCGATTCGGAAGTTTCCGGCGAGAGTTTTGCGGTGGTTTCCGGTGAGGGTTTTGTGGCGGTTTCTGGGAGCAGAGGGGGTTTTGCCTCTCCGACTTCGGTCCTTGCTTACGATGACGGCGTTGTTGGTGGTTGCGAGACGACGCCGTTTGAGGGTCTTCGTTACGGCGATGTGGATGCTTTCGGTTTTGACATTGACGTGCCGTTAAGTTTGATGGGCGTTAACTCGGTATTGACTCAGCGGTTTGGGAAGGAAGAGTTCGGCGAGTTAGACCCGGAAGATTTCATGACGTGGCCTGAATAGGGGGCTTTTTCGTCTTTTTGAAGGGATTGTGGTTTCTATAGCGTTATACTTGTGCTTGTTGGAATTCCGAAACTGCCCCTCGCAGAGCAATAGATGACTAGAAGAAGAAACTATTTTTGTCCTAATGTCAATTTGTAATTAATTTAGTTATTATTGTGTAAAGGAAAATGAGTTAAGTGAACAGAAGGAAAAGAAAAATATGTAATCCTGTGAGTAAGGGACTATGCAAGATATATATAGTTTGAGTAAGAATTATAGTGTAAAAAATTATATAATTGTTACTATTAATTTTGGCATATATTATTATGTTACATGCATGATCCAAGCTGGTAAGGGACAAAGTTATATGATATTTGATTATTGCCTTTTTTTTCCCTTTCTATTTATAAGATGCTTGTATCAAGATTCTTCTCATGGGATTCTATAGGTACTTGGAGGGTACCTTTTAACATTTGTTTTTTGGCCTAATATTATTATTATTATTATTCCAACAAAGATATGTGTGAAATGCTTAAGACCTATTATTGTTCCCTTTTTAATTCAGATGCTAATTCTGTAACATCATTAATAAATTTTCTTAGGTAAACGACCAATTAATTTGGATAATTTCAAAATATACGAAAGATAAATAAATTTTTGAAATATTTAAAAATATAATAAAATAATTAAATATTAAATATTTTTTTAAAGAAATTAGATATTAGATTTTTTAAGAGACTTTAGATATTATATTTTAATTTGAATTTTTCAAGTATTATTAAAAAATATTATTAAAATTTATTAATTTTATTATGTCAATTGATTTTTTTTAAATGACAGAAAAATTCTTTAAAAATGAAAAAAAAGGTTTAGAGAGTTTTTTAAATAAAATTTTAAAATTATTATCTATTTTTTTTTCAAAATTTCAAATTAAATGATAAGTTGTTTGCAAAATGCAAAAGTGTCATTTACAAAGAATATCACTTTTTATTATTATTACTGTTTTGTTTAAGTCTTTTGAGTGATTATTTGTGGTATCTATTTATTTGTTGAAGTTATTTTTGTGAGTGACATAGACTTTTGATTTTTCTTAAAATACAAATTAGTATATGAAAAATAAAGGAGATTACTTAATGTTTTATATCTTTATATATTTAGATTTTTCTATACATATATTATTTTTCATATTCATACTTACGTATTAGATTAAACTATTATTTTTATTCATAAAATTTAGAATCCTGATAAATTTATTTATAACTAAATGAAATTAACTTTATACTTAAAAAATAAATAAACAATTATTTTTTATCATAAATGACCTACAAATAACATTAATATTTGAATATTTTTGTTTTATGATGACTATTTTTTATTACCATAAAACTAATTTTATTTATTCATGAATTTGTATTTTATAACATAAAATATAGTTTGACAGTCCAACAATGCACTAGTTTCTATAGTGAGAATATTACTCCTAATTTAATAAGTGTGATAATTTATAAGTGATATTATTAATTTAGAAATAGTAATGTTGACTTCCAAAACAGGTAGGATTTTGTTAACATAATAATTATTCTTGTAAACTCCTTTTTTATATAAAAATGTGAAAAACAGTAATACATAGATAGGATTTTTGTTTGTTAGAAAACATGACTATGTAGATTTGATCATTTATTATGTCACGTTTTGTTCGTTTGCTACCTACGCGTTAAGCATTCAATGTATGTAACACAATTAACTGATGTCTGAGTCTTATGATTTATGATGCAACACCAATTAATTACTAAGAAAATCACCCTGCAACTTTGTATGAGGATGGACTTTTCTTTTTCCTCAAATATCCTTTAACCTATATTAATATTCCAATAGATAAAAATTTTAACGAAATATTAACTAGCAAAAATTGATAATTATTGAGGGATTGATAGTGACGATCATTGAAACGACATGGTGATAGATCAAAGTTAATTAAACTATGTTTATTATTTACTTAGTAACGTTTGTTTTGAAGTATTGAAACAGAAATTGAGATATTAAAATTTAATATTATATTTATTAGTTTAGAAATTAGTATTAAAATTTTTGTCTTTATCTTTAAAATTTTAGTATTTTAGTATTTAAAAAAAGTAGAGATACAAAAGACTAAAATTTTAAAAATTAAAATTAAAATTTTAATAACATTTTATATTTAAAATATCTCCAGTTTAATTAATTAATTTCAATTTTATCTTTTTGTGCAAATTAAATTAAATTTTTATTCTTATTTTAATTTTTGTCTCTTACTTTACACCAAACAAAATATTGAACTTTATTTCAGTCTTTATCTCTTAGTCTCTATATTTCAGTCTCAATTTTTTAGTCTCTGTATCTTTACCAGAAGCTACTTTAAAAACATAGATAATAGTTATGAGAAAAAGGAATGATAGTGAGTTGCAACCTTAACAATAATTGAAATATATTCAATTATTTTTGGTGTATAATGTATACTAAAAATTAATTATTAAATTAGTTATTTGCGTAAGTATATGTTAATTTTAAAATATATATTAAAAATATACGAAATAATGTATCTATTTCTATATAAATATGTGATAATTGAATTAGCGACTAATATTTTGTGTATGTATAATATTTTTTTGTTGAAAATTTGACACTATATATAAGAAACAATAAGAGATGTTTAATAATAAAAAATATTAGTATACTTTTTATATAATCACAAACTCTAGACAATAATGACTTTAGTCATTTTGTCTAATTAAATTGATACTAAAATGAGATACTAGTAAAAATAAAAAATAAATAATTAGATATGTATAGTATAGATGAATAATTTTTTTGTTATTTTTTATTTCGAATCTTATTTTAGACTTTTAATTTGGGGTATGATTTTTACATAAAAATTTTTTTGGATAAAAATTTAATCAATTTGCGTTAAATTTTACATTGATTTTTTTTACTATAATAATTAAATGTACAATTGAACGTAATAGTAGTACACATATGCAAACAAACAAGGAAGTGGGACCCTATGAAAGCACAAAGAGATGAATGCTAGTGGTTGATAACAAGTTAAGAATAATAATGGTGGGTCCATAATACTAATTCATGCTCCTTCATAATGGCATTTCAAATGGCCTATGACCCTCCCCCAACCATATAAAGTAGCTGCCGGCGGCTCACAACACAAATCAAGATATGTATCAACCATGCTTTCTTCGGTGTCACAAGTCGCAACACATGTATGAGTTAGGAACAAATAATATCAATGTCAATTTAAATAATGTTATATTATATTTATATATAATTTTTAATAAGATGTATATTTTATCAATTTAACTATTAAATGATAATAATATTGATAAAATATATAATAAAAAATAATTTATATCAAGTTTTACCGATAACGTAAAACAAAATCGTAAAATTTCTATAAATTTTGTGGTGGTTTAATTTTAGATCGCGTAAAAGTATTATTAGTGACTTTTTATAAATCATCGTCCTTTAGATAGCGTTTGGTGGAGAGATAGAGACAAAAAGATTGAGATTGAGAGAGAGAATAAGAGACAGAGATTGAAATAAATTTCAGTGTTCTGTTTGGTGCAAAATGGGAGATAGAAATTGAAATAAAAATGAAATTCTAATTTAATTTGCACAAATGGTACAATTAGAATTAATTAATTAAAATGAGGGTATTTTAAGTATAAAATGTTATTAAAGTTTTAATTTTCATCTCTAAAAATTTTAGTCTCATGTGTTTCTACTTTTTGGAGATACTAAAATACTGAAATTTTGAAGACAGAAACAGAAATTTTAGTACCAGTCTGAACTAACAAATATGATACTAAATTTCAGTCTCTCAATCTCTATCTCAGTATTTCAAAACAAACACTACCTTAAAGTATAAAAAAAAAGAATTCGCACAATTTCTAAGATAACTGTCGCTAGTAGACGGATGAATTAATTTGAGACGGTTTAAAATTATCGCTATTTTGTTCAATAGTTTTTTAAAAAATTAAGCCAAGGTTTTAATTTAAAATGGTTCAATATAAAATTTTTTAAAGACAAACATATGAACTTCTAATTTAATGATTACTTTTTTTTTAAATGGTTCAATGTAAAAATTATTCTTTGCTTCCATATCTTCTACATTTTAAACTTGATCATGATGCATAGTGTTACTTAATTGAAGAAATTCTTCACACAAATTGTTATCAATAATCTTTATTTACAACATATATAAATAAAAATATCTCACTTTGTGGATTTTCCTCCGACCCCGTCCTTACAACATCACACCCTGTCACTATCGGATCCTATAATGTAATCATCATCTATCCAATAATGAGTTAATTATCAATTTTCTATATAAATTTCTTATGAGTGAAATTGCTCGGATAAAAACAGAAGAATAAAAGTTAAATTTTTATGAGTAGTTGTGTTATATGTATTTTTTAGAATTCATATTGAGCAAAAATAAGTATATAAAAAAATTTCCCAATAAATTCCTATACTTGTAGATTTACATAAACCATATCAATAATATAGAATGTAATTTCTATAAAAAAAAAATGAAATTCCAGAGTATTTTTCACAATTTACTTTGATGAATTTTACAATTATTAACGCTCATACTAATAACTAAGCTACTATAATGAAGTCTATTGTATTATGAGTTAGGTAGGCTATTGGACTTTTAAATGGCAAAATCATAATGCATGTTTTCTACTTAAATCCCTCAGCAATAATAAATCACTGCCGAATTAACTAATGGAATTAAATGGGAGTTAACTTCATAGAAATATGTTCAACTATAGGCGTATTTTATTTGCGAAGTTGGTGGCTTCAAATCTTAAGTTGATGGATGTCATTATAGTTATTAGAACCGAACCGCTAATCGATTCAATCAAATTATTAGTTTATTGAATTATTAGTTTAATCGGTAGATTATAGATTAAATTGATTAATTTGGTCATAATTAAATAATTATATAAAAATTAATTTTTATATTAAATTAACTTATTTTTAATTTATTAATTATTAGTATCTATTACATTATTTAAATATATATTAAAAAATATTAATATTAATAGATATCATATAATTATCAATAACAAAAATATGTTATGATTAATAAAAAAATTTTGTTTATTTTTTTTAATTTATAGATATTTAACAAAGTTTAATTTTTATTTTAATAATTATATATAATTAAAAAATAATTAATTTAAGAAAAAATAAATATAAAATAAAAATAAATTAAATTAATCTGAACACTATTTATTAGAATTAAAAAATAAAAAATATTTTAAATTTGTATGACTAAAAGAATTAATAATAAAATTAATTAGGATATGTCTAATAGTTTGTAATATATTTATAAAGGCACTATATATTATAAAGATGTTGAAGGTCTCAAGTTCAAACCTAGTGTCTAGAATATCCTCGAACTTTTTGAAATTTGAGTGATGCGTGTGTTCACATCAGCGGGCCAATCGGTCCGATTCGATCTTCGGTTTAGGCTGAGTTTGATCGGATTTTTTGAATTTGACCGATTCGTTTATTTGTCTAATTAAAATGTTAATTTGGACCGATTTAAATTTTGGTTCATCAGTTTTTCGGTCGAATCGGCCGAATTTATAACTATGGATGTCACCTTATCTGTCCATTTAAGTAAGTATTAAAATTTTGAATCCCATTTTATATATGCAGAAATTTATTAATCAATAATAAATTTTTAAATAAAATTTACATCCGTAATAAATTAATCATTCAAACTCCGCCTATGTTACACTTGCGGTACATAGCCGGTCCCAAGCCCGGATAAATGAGGAGGGTTGTGTTAGGTCTTCGGTAACCAACATAAAAATATAGTCGAACCCCCATGACATGAATCAAAGACATTATTGCGCTAAAGCTAGGTCATTGCCCGGAAGCAACGCGCCGTCTGGCTCGAGTACGGTGTCAAAGCAAGAGCCGCTGCATCGGTGCCCGGATGTAGTGTTAAATGAGTAAGGGTTCTCGCGTTTTCGTGAACGGACGAGGGTAAATAAGCTAGTTCACAAAGTAAAAAGTAAAGGTCGAAATGACAGAAGGTTGAGATTTGGGACATGGAACATAGGCACTCTAACAGGAAAGTCCATGGAGGTGGTGAACACCATGACAAGGAGGAAGATTAACATTATGTGCCTACAAGAAACGAAATGGATTGGTGCAAAGGCTAGGGAGTTGGATACTTCTGGTTTCAAACTTTGGTATACAGGAAATGTGAAGAATAGGAATGGGGTTGGAATAATTGTGGATAAGCAGTGGAAGAAGGACGTAGTGGATGTCAAGAGGGTGAGAGATCGGATCATCTTTATCAAACTTGTGGTGGAGGGAGGTGCTTTCCATGTGATTAGCGCCTATGCACCGCAAGTGGGTTTGGACGAACAACACAAGATAAGATTTTGGGAGGATCTAGAGAGTTTGGTTCAAGGCATACCTTTGGGAGATAAGATTTTCTTAGGAGGAGATTTAAATGGCCATGTTGGGAGAGAAGTGACTGGATATGGGAGTATTCACGGAGGCCATGGTTTCGGAGTGATCAATACTGAGGGTAAAACTATTTTGGACTTTTCCTCAACCTTTGATCTTCTCATCGCAAATACATGTTTTAAAAAGAGAGAAGAACATCTTATAACCTATAAGAGTGGCATGACAAGCTCTCAAATCAACTTCTTCTTGTTGAGGAGAGTCGACCGGAAATTTTGCATTAACTGTAAAATTATCCCGAGAGAGAGTTTGACAACACAACTTAGGGTGCTCGTCATGGATTTTCGCGTTGAACAAAAGTTGAGGAAAAGACATCATACGAAGAATCCAAGGACGATGTGGTGGCGGATGAAAGGTGAGGAACAAAGAAGCTTCCTAAGACGGGTAGGAGAAGAGGCAAAGTGGGATGGGAATGGAAGCGCGGAAGAGATGTGGAGGGAGATGGCAAAAGTTATTAGAAGAACTGCAAAAGAAAGTTTTGGTGAATCTAAAGGAATAGGACCAAGAGACAAGGAGTCCTGGTGGTGGAATGCGAGTATACAAGAAAAGATAAAGATAAAAAGAGAATGCTTTAAAGAGTGGTCTTTGTGCCGTAATGCAGATAACTAGGAAAAATATAAGGCAGCTAAGAAAGAGACAAAAGTGGCTGTAAGTGAAGCAAAAACAAGAGCATATGAGGGTCTCTACCAGTCTTTGGGCACGAAAGAAGGAGAAAAAGATATATATATAATCGCAAAGAGTCGGGAAAGAAGAACGAGAGATTTGGATCAGGTTAAGTGCATAAAGGATAAGGATGGAGAGGTGTTGGCTCAAGAGGAGAAGATTAATGAAAGGTGGAAGAGCTACTTCTACGAGTTATTTAATGAGGGACAGAAGACTCTTCCGAGCCTTGGTCGATTATGCACAAGGGAAGAAGATCAAAACTTTGACTACTATTGAAGGATTCGAGACTTCGAGGTAAAAGAGGCTCTAAAGCAGATGAAAAATGGCAGGGCAGTAGGACCTGATAATATCCCGATTGAGGTTTGGAAGGGTCTTGGAGAAAAAGGCATCAACTGGTTAACCAAGCTTTTTAATGAGATTTTAAGGTCAAAGAAGATGCCTGATGAGTGGAGAAAGAGCACATTGGTACCTATCTACAAGAATAATGGGGATATACAAAGTTGCGAAAACTATAGAGGGATTAAGCTTATGAGTCATACTATGAAGTTATGGGAAAGGGTGATAGAACGGAGGTTGAGAAAAGTGACACAAGTAACAGAGAACCAATTTGGATTTATACCAGGAAGATCTACCACTGAAGCGATATACTTATTAAGAAGGATGATGGAGAGGTATCGTAGTAATAAAAGGGATCTACATATGGTGTTTATTGATTTGGAAAAAGCGTATGATAGGGTACCAAGGGAGGTCTTATGGAACGTTTTAGAAAAGAGGAGAGTAAGGATCGCATATATTCGGGCAATTAAAGGCATGTATGATGGGGCCACAACTAGTGTGAAGACTCAGGGTGGTGTGACGGAGAAATTCTCTATTGGTATAGGATTACACCAGGGATTATCCTTAAGTCCATACATTTTCACATTAGTCTTGGAAGTACTCACAGAGCACATCCAAGAGCCTGTGTCATGGTGCATGCTTTTTGCCGATGATATCGTCCTTATGGGAGAGTCAATGGAAGACCTAAATAAGAAGTTGGAGTTATGGAGAGAAGCTTTAGAAGTGTATGGTCTGCGCATAAGCCGTAGCAAGACGGAATATATGGAATGTAAGTTCAGTCTGAGAAGGAAAAACCCCAATATAGAGGTGAAGATTGGAGAAAACATTCTAGGAAAAGTTAAAAGTTTTAAGTATCTTGGGTGCATCATACAGGATAATGAAGAGATTGAACAGGATGTAAATAATAGGATCCAAGCAGGTTGGTCAAAATGGCGGAGTGCATTTGGTTTTATACGCGACAAAAAAGTGCCTTTAAAACTTAAAGGTAAATTCTATCCACCGCTATTAGACCGGCTATGCTGTATGGTACGGAATGTTGGGCGGCTAAAGGGGAGCACGAACATAAGCTGAGTGTCGCAGAGATGAAGATGTTGAGATGGATGAGTGGTCATACGCGATTGGATAAAATAAGGAATGAAGATATAAGGGAGAGAGTTGGAGTAGCACCCATTGTGGAAAAGATAGTTAAATCGCGTCTCAGGTGGTTTGAACATGTGAGAAGAAGACCGATAGAACATCCAGTCAGGAGGGTGGATGAGATGGAAGATAGACAAAGGGCGAAAGGCAGAGGAAGACCTAAGAAGACCATCCATGAGGTGGTCAAACGAGATCTACATATAAACGATCTCTCTGTAAACATGATACATGACATAGCACAATGACGTCGTTTGATTCATGTAGCCGATCCCACTTAGTGGGACAAGGCTTTATTGTTGTTGTTGTTAATAAATTAATCATTCACCTATCAAATTTAAAGATACAGTAAAAAGCAAACAAAAAATATCTTATACAAACTATCACTATTTGAATCTTTGGAGGCTTATATATAATTTTCCTAGCCTATATAAAATATCAAAAGAAAAGCATGTAAATTGTGGTTATCAGGAAGAGTGTTTTGAATCAATGAAGGTAAAAACTAAAAAGAAAAAGAAAATGAAAAAAGAAAGAAGAATTGAAGAATCCCCGAAATTATTGGGGTTAAAATAAAGATGTTGAAAGGACATTGGATGTATCCAAAGGTGGGTAACCAAACAGATATGAAGCTTAGAAAGAGCTCAAAAATGTGACGACCCACCACCACCTTATTATACATGGCAGCCGCCATCAACTATTTCTAATCAACTCTTAATCTTTTCTTTATTCTTAATAATCAATTCAATTAGGCCATTAATGTTTTTTTGTCACCCAACAGAAACGTTAATCAAACACAATTTTCTTTTTCCAGTGAACGACAAAATTGGCTAATTTTTTTTGTTATGGAAGTAAAAGTGGTGATATACTTTAACATGTTAATTTTTAGTATTTTTTAAAACTGTGGAAGTATACAAATCTCTGGACCCAATTTCTGTACTTAAAATTTTTTAATTTTTTTTTAACACAAATCCCTAGAATCGATTTGTGTACCTCTCACAAATTTCTGGGACTGATTTGTGTACCTCTCAGAAATCGGACGATCCGATTTCTGTACCTCTAACAAATCGGACAGTCCAATTTGTGCTTCTTTAATTAAACGATCCCACATTTAAGTATAACACTCCAACAATTCACATTTAAAAAAAACACCACTACCACCCCAATATTAAAAATAAAAAATTCCGACAAAATTAACTGAAGGTAGACAGAAAAAAATTAGGATTTTCAAATATTTTTTTATATTTGTTTGAGCGTCGTTAAATTAATAGAAAAATAATTTTTTATATTTTATTTTTAGCGTGTTTATTTAATAAATTTCTAATAGTAAAAATAAAAATATTAAAAAGATAAAAAATTTATTTGAAAAACTATAATTTACATCTTTTTTCTTAAAAAAGAGATATTTTTTACATAATAAATAAACAAAAAATTATTTTTATATTATTATACCTAAATATAATTAATAAATAAAAAGATATTTTTGTATGAGATATTCAAACATAAAATTACTTTTACTTTTTTATAAATGTTTTTTAAAAAATATAACTAATTTTTTTTTAAAGCTTACCCACCCAAACAAACCCTTAATAATAATAATAATAATAATAATAATAATAATAATAATAATAATAATAATAGTAGTAGTAGTGTAGAATTGCACGTCTAAAAACTCAATAACTACAGATTCAAAATCAAAAATTTATGTTGGTGATAATTCTGCTATATGGTATTATTTTATAAAATGTAAACTTTTTTATATAGTGTAAAATATTTTATGTAATTATATGTATAAAAAATATTTGCACCCATAAAATATAATAATAAAAATAATTTGTTAAGAAAGCAACCATATATTATTTAACTTGCAACTTTTACATACAATTGTGTTAGGAATAATACACCATTTTTCTTTGAAAAAATATCCTTCACAGAGAAATAAAATAGATATAATCACAATACAAGAATTTAACGTGGAAACTCCAATTACCGGAGAAAAAATTACGGCCGTTGTCAAATGACAATCAGAGAATATCACTATGTGAAAATTGTAACAACACATAGACTTCTTTCTCTCTAACATTGGCACTCTAGTACACCCACACTCTCTCAAAGCAAATATCTAACTACACCTCACAACACTCTCTAATCAAAGAGTACAGAGGAAAAGAAAAATCAGATACAAATTTAAAGTATTTCTGACTGGTACAAAAATAAATGGAAAATTTAGCCTCATATTTATAATCTAGGCCACCCACTCTATTTACTATCTTAAGTAATGTGGGACTAATTCAACCAAATTCTAACAAATTGCACTAGTAAAAGCAATTGTGTTATATATAAACCAAATAAACGTGAGAAATGTATACTATATATTACTAAAATAATTTTCCATTATGAAAGTTGACACTATATATATGGTTCCAAAGTCCATATGAATATTGATTAATTTGCTGGCTCTTTTGCACAGCTTGGAGTTGCAGATAAGGTTATTAAGGTACTTGAAAAGGAAAGAGTGTCGTTGCCTCATTCGGCAATTTTGTTTCTTTCTTCTTTCACTCTTTTTCTATTCGATGCATTACATGCTAAAAGACAAATAAATTCAAGTAAAAAATTGTTTTTAATGCCTTCTTTTATTTTTTACCACCAACCAATTTCTTCTCATTATATACATATGTTCATTGACCATATATATGACCAGTAACTTTTAGGTGGTTTCTCTATCTTATATAAGGATATGAGTTTCAAAAATTTTAATTTGTTTCTTTATATATATTAAAAATTAATCACTATTTATTTTTACATATTTATATATGTTTGGATCAATTGTAGATTTTTTAAACTGAGAAGTTGATGGAAAGCTTATTTTTTATTTCCTAACAACGCCAAAAATTAAACTGAGAGGACAATTTATAAAGATATTCTGATGCTTAAGTCAATAAACATTTTAAGTAAAACATGTGAGATATGATTACATATATATTTACCTATCAACTTATTAAACTACTTAAGTATTTATACATCTTCGATTCATATATATAACTATTTTAGAGTTTATATTATTGTGGTTCTAATTTTTTAAAGATTATTTTATTAAAATCTATATCTTTTAGAGGACGAAATAACTATTTAGTTTAATCCTCACAAGAAGTGCAATGTCATACCTAAATATCTTCTTATACACGAAAATGAAACTTATTAATAAGTTGGTAAGAACACTTCTTGTATTCTCATGATGAACTTAAAAGAATTATTAAGAGAGTGGTGGGAAATAGACTACCATATCTCAAATTATTATTACTAATTCATGCACTGTTATTATTGGTCATAATAAGGAAGAAAATAAGCACAAATCATGTGTGTATATATGTGTACGACATAATAATACATAATATTCTTCATCATATACATCAACTAATGATGATGGGGAATCCCCACAACATAGATAATTAATTAATAATAATTAGTACAATAATTTTGATGAATGTGTAGCTTTAATTTGCTAGATTTATAGAGGCCAAATTTGGATTTAGCAATGATGTCAATGTAGTACTAGGTAGATCCCTAATCCAAAAATAAAGAAAGCCAAGAATAGTGGAATAGCTAGTGTCACATAATGCAATGAATGGAAAGCAAAAAAAGGAAAACATATATAGATAGATAGATAGATGTTTGTTATATTGCATTTAAAAGTGAGGTACATATTGATGGATCGGAGTGGCCATAATAATGTTAGTAGCACATATATATAGTCTGTTACATTCACATGGATATATATAATTGTCATTCACTTCACGATGTTCATCATAATGGGATACTAGCTAACCCCACTTACCCCCTTTTTTTTTCATTTCTTAATTTAGTAATATTATTTCTATATTTAATAATTTATTATTAATAAAAAGACACATCAAACAAAATTGAAGGGTGAAAAATAAGAATATAATTAAGGATTAAAATAAAGGGTTTGGTGCGTGGTTGATATGGACTAGGGATAGCTTTTTTTTTTTAAATTCTATGTTTAACAATATATTGACAATTATTTTTTTAATTTTGCTAGTTTTCTAACATAAACCATGTTTTTTTTATTTGTTAATTGATTTCTTAGGAAAAGTTGTGTAGTTTGCGTTTACAAAAACAGAAAAGCTCTACATACAAGCCATTAGGGCTTGTATGCTTTACAAGTTCATTAAGCAATAAACCCACAAAACGCGCTGCATGCCCTACGTCCAATACACGCGCTATATAAAGATCTCGCGTATATGTAACTACCAAATTTAAAAGATTTGTTTCCTTTTTCGTTCTCCTTATCGTTCTTCTTCTTCTCGTTGTTCTCTCCTTATTTCTAGATTTGTTTTCTTCTTCGTTCTTCTTCTCGTTCTTCTTCTTCTCGTTCTTCTTCTTCTTGTTCTTCTCTCTTTCTAACTCTAGCTTCGTTTTCTATCGATTTTTCTTTACTGAAATCAAAGTTTGGATTCGTTTTGAAGATAATGAATGATTCAACCTCAGATTCTCAGCTGAATCAGGGGGAAGTGGATTATGAATTTGAATCGAACGAAATTCCTGAGGTTTGATTTACATACGTTTACTATGAATTTTGTTACAGTAATTTGTATAGCATTGTGTAGCTGAATAATTCGTGAACATTGACTGTGAGACTAACGCGTCAATATAAATCTGTGGATTGAATGTAATGTATTTGATTGATTATCTGGAATTTATAGCAGACGCTCGGGTGTAGATCAGAGCTTTCTTTGGGTGTATTTGTTTCGGTAGTGTGGGTGTATTTACATTTATGGCTTTTTCTGTTATTTTAGCTGAGTTGTTGTCGTTCGGGTGTATTATATGAGACATGATTGGGTGTGTTTTTAGTTTTCGACATGGTGTATTCTGCAGCCTGTGTATTTACAGCTTATGGCTTTTATTGTCATTTTGGTTGAGTTGGTGCCGTTCGGGTGTATTATATTACCAATGATTGGGTGTATTTATAGTTTTTGACATGGTGTATTTTGTAGCCTCTCTCTGTTGTTGATGACCAGTTTATTCCGAAGGTTGGAATGACCTTTACCACCCTTGAAGATGCTAGAAAATTTTACAGAAACTAGTATTTCGGAGATGTTATTTCATTTGACACCACATACAATACAAACAGGTAATAAACTGTCCCTTTTTATGATTCTAAATTAATGTGTTTTATGAATCTGCCACAGAGGTGTATATTGGGTGTATACAAAATATTTGTTGGGTGTACGTAATGATTTTCCATTCTGCACTATGGTAATTTGTTTCAGGTATAATTTGGTTTGTGGTTCTTTTGTCGGGGTGAATCACCACGGTCAGTCAACACTTCTCGGATGCTCTTTGATGAAAAACAAAGAAATTGAATCATTCAAATGGTTATTTCAATGTTGGCTTCGTTGCATGGGAGGAAATGCTCTGAAAGGGTTTTTCGCCGATCAATGCGCATCAATGAAAAAGGCTTTAGAGGCCTGTATGCCAACAACAATTCACCGTTGGTGTATTTGGCACATCATGAAGAAGATTCCAAGCAAATTAAACGGGTACAAGGGACATGCAGAAATTGAACAAGAAATGAGCGAAGTTGTTTGGAACTCTCATAGTAAAGACTCATTTGATAGGAATTGGAATGAATTTCTGCTGAATTTTGGTCTTGTGGACAACAAGTGGCTTTCAGGTAATGTTTGTTTAAAATCTGCAGCAGAGGTGTAAATTTAATTTTCTTCGGGTATATTTATAGTCTGTGTTTGGGTGTATTCTACAGATCTCTATGAAGACCGTCATATATGGGTTCCAATCTATCTGGATCACCACTTCTGGACAGGGATGAGAAGCACGCAAAGGATCTCTATGTTATAAAATACTGTTTATTTTTTTTCAATAGTTTAAGGGTTTTGGGTATTAGGGTTTAGCGTTTTATGGTTTACGGGATACGGGTTAGGGTTTAGGTTTTAAGTGTTTCGTGTTTAGGGTTTTAGGGATAAAGCATCAGGGGGATAGATTTTTTGGTGTATATTCAACGTTCTTTGGGTGTAAAAAATGGCAAGTTATGGATGTATATTTAGTTTGATTTTTTCCTTCATATTATAGTACCTGTAATTCATACATTTTGAATACAGCAGAGAGACTTTAATTATTGAAAGAAATTTTACAATAAACAGAACTATAATTGGAAAATTTTTACAGCATGTGTTCAATTTGTTACAGGACTATATAACATTTACATTAAACAGTGTCAATATCCTCAAAATCTATCTGACAATATGGACTCAATAAAAACGAGGATGGCTTGGACAGTCTTATTGCATTACTTTTCCTAATGGCTTTAGCTTTGTCTAGATTCATGTCATGGAATAGAATCCTGGAAGCATATTCCACTCTAAAGTGGTCCACCTCGTCCTACAGTTAAAAAGAATATTCTGTTTAATCAACCATGTTAATTGAGAAATGTAATACAGAATTATTTACTTTTTAAACACATTTACCTAGCTGACATTTATTTCATCTAAGCACACTTACATTTCTTCCAACTTGGTTTCTGGCTGCCATTTTTTCTGAAATAAAAAATACACTCATATATATCAGCAAGATACACCCAAGGATATAAATAAGATACACCCATAGATATGAGTCAGATACACCCATAGATATCAGTCAGATATCACTCAAACATGCATTAATATACAAGGGCAAGCAACATTACAAGTTCAGGCAATATACACCCATGGACAATCAAATATTAGAACAGTGAAAATGTTGAATATATATTACAGTATATCAGTTCAGAAAAATACACCCATAGATATCAGCAAGATACACCCAAGGATATAAATAAGATACACCCATAGATATGAGTCAGATACACACATATATATATCAGTCAGATATCACTCAAACATGCATTAATATACAAGGACAAGCAACATTACAAGGTCAAGTAATATAAACCCATGGACAATCAAATATTATAACAGTGCAACTGTTGAATATATATTACAGTATATTAGTTCAGAAAAATACACCCATAGATATCAACAAGATACACCCAAGGATATAAATAAGATACACCCATAGATATGAGTCAGATACACCCATAGATATCAGTCAGATATCACTCAAACAAGCATTAATATACAAGGGCAAGCAACATTACAAGGTCAAGTAATATACACCCATGGACAATCAAATATTAGAACAGTGCAACTGTTGAATATATTACAGTATATCAGTTCAGAAATATACACCCAACAAGTATGTGATATACACCCAACAAGTTACTCCATATACACCCAGCAAATTACGCATTATATTCCAAACAATCAATTACCAAAAGAACTAGAAAAACAACTACAGTAATACCTAGAACAACTAAGAAGAACACTATAACCTAGAACCAAGAATAACAGTAAAACATAGAACAAGTAGAATATTAAAAACTGTAAAATGAGACTTAGAACAAAAACAGTAGAACCTAGAAGAATGTAGAAGAACAGTAAAACCTAGTTCTTCGTTTTTGAAATCTGAAAAATATAGAATATGAGTGAAATAGTAATATAACGTACCTTGAGTATTATAACTTCGTTTTTTCTTGCGATTCTTGATCGAGAGTTCTACGTTGTGTTGATGGAGAGTTCTAATCTTCGCGACAAGTGCTATCTCTGCAGTTTAGAATGTTGCTCGAAAATGGACGGTTTGTGTTTTCTTTGAACGGGTTGGAGAAGTGGAAGAGTGCGCCATTAACGAGCGCTATTTGCGAAGAGAAACCGTTTGAGTGGGACGCGTGTAATTTACGCTCCATTCAAAGTGAGATGAGTGCGCGTGTAAATGATGTGTGGGTTGGGAACTTGTAAAACTTGTAGGGCCTTTTTGCTTGTATGTGTAGCAGGCCCGTTACAAAAAATCTTATCTTTGAAATAATATTTTCATATTTCTTGATTACGAATCACACCTTTTTTTTCCGCAGAAAAAAAAAATTCATTCATAAAAATAGTCAATTGACGCTTACAGATTACATATAATAAAACATTAGTTCTATATCTAAAAAAAAAACAGATAAATTAGTAGTTTCAATCCAACTCTAGATTAATAATAATTACCATTAATTTGGGATTCTTGATCTTTTAGAGAAATTATGTTTGACTTGTTTTTTTTTTACATATATTTTTTGTAATTTTTTTACGATATAAAAGATTAAATTTTTATTTTTTCTATTATTTTTTATTAATTACTTTTAATGCATATAATAACATGCACTAAAAGACACCACATTTTCTTTTTTGTGAGGTCACCTATTCCGGTTAATTAAATCTCTTCTCAGGTGTAATACGATTAACATTTTTGTGGTTGGTGTTTATTGTACGCTTAGTTTAGAATTTTAATTAGGTTTACTTAATCAATTTAAAATTTTTAAAATTTTGAATTTAAAAAATTTAAAATTAATTAATTATTAATATAAATTAATATAGTTTTGTTTAGTTTTTGACTGATAAGCTTTTAGTTCCTTATACTTTTCTATATGAAATAGATAAATGTTATAGCGTGGAAGGGTTAAACATTTTAATTAATTAGCTAGTACTATTTTAATTTCAACACAATCTGCTAAGATGCGAAGGAATTAAGGAGACATAACATAATCTGCTAAAGTACTCATCATAGTAATTATTGGTCTATGATACAAAATTTTGCACTAATAAACTATATCTCAAATGACATACTTAGTCTTTTTATATTTACTTATAGATTGTAAGTTCGAGTTTCACTCTTACTTAAAAAAAAACACAAAGTTGTATATAATATATTCTATGATGCAAAAACACTGATATAAATACGAAACACGACACGAGACATGCGAATATATGAATTTAAAATTTTTATAAGACACGGAAACACAATATATACACCGCCGGAGTTTCCCGCCGACGTTGCCATCGCGCCTGGAGCATCCACTGTCACCGCCGCTGCACGTGCTCGTCAAATTTGTTGTTGTTTACGTCACCATTACCATCACCTCTGTCACCACAAGTCACCACTACTATTGTTAGATTGATTTGTTGGTATGGTTATTATGTTTTTTTATATTATTTTGTGACTTTAATATTTTGTTAGAATTGTTGTTAAATCTTGTTAGTTTGGTTGAATTAAGAATTAGATTTTAATTAATTAGAGTAATGAGTTTTATTTATTTTTTCAAATTAGTTTTTCTTGTGAGTTTAATATTTTGTTAGAGTTATTGTAAAATCAGTGGTTAAATTTGCTTAATGAACTATATTATTAGTGGTTATTGTGTTACTTTAATGTAAATAAAAATTAAATTTGTGATGCCTCTTATTAGTTTGGTTGAATTAAGAATTAGGGTTTAATTAATTAGAGTAATGAGTTTTACCTATTCTTTTAAGTTAGCTTTTGAATTAGTTTCAACTTGTGAATTTAATAAGTAATTATTTTTATTAGGACTGTGCTACTTTTTCTGAACTCAATTGGAGTTTCTTTCTTTTGTTGTTTGTGCAGTAATATTCGAAATTCGTTTTCTATCTTTGAATATAATAAATTGTTTAAATTTTTTGTTGAACTTACTTTTCCTATGATAGAGTTTTAGGACGGAAGTGGGAGAAAGTCGTGTAGTGGCAGCTTCTCGAAACCCTTGTTTGGTGAAAAATTGTGGAGTTATAAGTGGTTGCACTTTAGAAAGATTAGGATTTGATATTTTATTAAATGCTTGTATGTTAATGATTTATGCCTGCAGTTGTTTCCTATATAAAAACTGTTGTATTTATTTCATGGATGTCGCTGAATTAAGCAGAAGCTCTGCCAAATTATCGTTTAAATTGTTTAAAACGTGTTTAGTTTGTCAGAAAATAATAATTGTATGTAATAGGAGCTTCTAATTATAGAGGACACTCTGTCGATTTTCTAAAAACTTAAATAATTGTTGTTGTTCATTTAATTATGGGGTGTGTGTCTCAATATGATTCCAAGTCATCGTATATGGATGTATGAGAGGGATAACAATGGTCGGGAGGTGTAAAACCCGAATTCTTTGAGGGGGTTGACGCATTTGTCACGCATGTTTTCAACATGGAACCCTATATGTCCGAAGGGGTTTCTAGGTCTGTGCCAAAAGTGTCGGCTGACTAAGTGGTTAGGACCTATAGACATAATGCTTCACCTCTATTGTAGTGAGTTCAAAGATGGGTAATGGATGTGGACGGAACACAGAGAAGTAGATAAGCAGGGAATTAACTGGTCTACCTTTAATTTAAATAGATCCGGTTGTCAATCAACGAGGTTCGGGTGGTGAGAGACTTAAATATGGATGAAATGATTTGGAGACTAACCAAGCAAGATACAACGAAATGGTGTGTGATGCAACAGGTGTTAATGAATTGGAAGAGCCTAAAGAAGAGTCTAACCCGGGATTGAAGAAGTTTTATCATCTGTTAGAAGCTGTTGCACTAACCTTTGTACGATGGGTCCGTTCATTCGGAGTTGTTTGCGTGTGTTAGAATGATGGGTATTAAGTTGGAGTCAAATCATATCCAAGAGTCTTTTGATAACTGGGCCACCCTTTGCAGCGAATTGGTACCTATAAGGTCATCTAGCATCCCTCGAAACCTCTACGAAGCAAAGAAGCCAGTTTCAAAATTGGGTCAAATGCAGTGAAAATTGATTGTTATTTGAATGGTTGTATGTTGTACTACAAGACGGATGCAGAACTTAATGAATGCAAAATCTATAGATCACCGAGGTTCTAAATCGAGAGAGAACAGATTAGTAAACATCGGTTAAAGAGAATTCCTATGGAATGGGTACATTACTTGCTCTTAATCCAGAGGTTAAAACGATTGTATGCATCGATGAGTTTGGCACCGCACATGATCTGGCATGGTAGCAATAAGAGAGATGATGAGATCATGACACATCTGTCATACGAAGAAGTTTGGAAGCACTTTGATCGAGTCTATCTTACATTTACAAGTGAGCCCAAAAATGTTAGACTAGCTTATGCTTTGACGGGTTCACACCCAATTCTAATTTTGGTAACGCGTACTTTTGTTGGCCGTAGTTGTGACACCTTATTACCTGAATCCCAAAATGTGTATGAAGAACCCGTACATGTTCCTAACTTGCATCATACCTGTTCCTAGCAATTCAAAAACCAAAATAGATGTCTTCTTGCAGTCTTTGATGTATGAGTTACAGGAGTTGTGGATCTATGGTGTACAAAAGTATGATATTTCGACGAAGACACTCTTTCAACTGCGAGTTGCGTTAATGTGGACTATTAATGAGTTTTCTGCATATGGCATGTTATCCAGTTGGTCTATGCAAGGCAGAATGGTGTGTCCCATTTGTATGGAGGATGCAAAGGCATTTTAGTTGACAAATGACGGCAAGAATTTGTGGTTTAATCGTCATCAAAGATTTCTCGACATAGATAATCCTTTTCGGTGTAATAAGGACTCCTTCAAAAAGAATAAGGTTGAACACGAAGAAGCACCCAAGAGGTTGGGTGGTAGCCAAGTTTGGCAATGTGTCAGAAGAATCCTAAAGATCGTCGATAACGGGACAGGGGTGAGACATCCGGGATATGGCCGGGAGCATAGTTAGACTAAACAGAGTATATTTTGGGAGTTACCTTATTAAAAAGACAATTTGGTTTGACATTATCTTGATGTGATGCACATTAAAAAAAACGTGTTTGATAACATCATGCACACAGTAATGGATGATGAGCGAACAAAGGACAATGATAAGGCTAGGTTAAACTTGATAGACATTTGCAGGCGGCCAGATCTGAACTTAAAGAGACTTGGTAACAGATGGTGGGCTAAACCAAAGGTGGTGCTCTCTCTAACGAAGGAGCAGAGGCAAAATATTTGTAAGTGGATTAGAGGATTAAGGTTTCCTGATGATTATACCTCTAACTTGGGCAGGTGTGCAAACGTGTCACATGGTAGGTTTGTTGGGTTGAAGAGTTATGATTGTGTTGTATTCATGGAGTCTTTGCTTTCGGTCGCGTTCAGAAAACTTCCAACCAACATCTTAAAACTCTTGACAGAAATAAGTGAGTTATTCAGGGAGTTATGTACTATGAAACTGAGCAAGAATGACCTCACAGTGATGAACAAGAACATTCCAATCATACTTTGTAAGCTAGAGAGAATATTTCCTCCATCATTTTTTGACGCCATGGAACATTTAGCAATCCACCTACCGTACGAAGCAATGCTATGTGGACCAGTCCAATTTTGATGGATGTTTCCATTTGAGATCAGAGGATGATTGTTCCATTCAAGTGCACCATGAAGAATAGAGCTCCGATTAAGGGCAGCATCTGTGAAGCATTTCTGGCCAAGGAAATTTCCGCATTTTGCTCCTTCTATTTTCAGTCTCATGTTGAGTCACGTAAAACAAGGGTTGCAAGAAACAATGAGAGGGGAAAATCCTCGTCGTGTGGAACAACATATATACCCAATCTTTTTATCGAAAGGAGTTGCAATGGGTGCGGATAGTGACTACAGGTTAGAGTAGAAGGAGATCAACATCGCACATTTGCATGTGTTGCTTAACTGTGACCAAGTGTCACCTACCTATGTGAGTTTTATAAGTTTTCGTAAATATTGCAATTAGTAACATATTAGCTTTCTAATCTAATTAAAACTTTGTTGTTCTATTCTATCATACAGGTTATTTTGAGAGGCAAATCCGGAGACATCATTGACCAATTTTCCATGTTGGTTCCGAGAATACATCAGTGTACAGCTAATTGACACAACATATTCAAAACTAGTTGCACTTAGTTGGGGCCCATTGAATAAGGCAACTAGCTACTCGATCTACAATGTTAATGGATATCGGTTCCATACCTTACAATGGTTGATTGAAAAGAAAACAGATAATACCAGAGTTTGGATTCGTGGGGGATTCAGGTGGGGTCCATTCTGATTGGTTTGGTGTGTTGCACAATATAATTGATTTATAGTATTTCTGTCGCACCACATACCAGGTATGTGTTTAAATGTGAATGGTATGATTCAAGTTCGCGATAAAGAACACGAAAGCACAAGGACTACAATATCATTGAAGTAAATGTAACCAGAAAATATAGGTACTACGATCCTTTTATTCTACCTCAAAATGCATGTCAGGTATACTATTTATCTTATCCGGGTTCATGCAAGTCTAGTTGGGTGGTTATGGTTAAGACTAAGTCAAGAGGCCGCATTAAGTCTGATGAGACGATAGAGGGTCAGGAACCTTACCAAATTGACGACCCAACTCCTTCGAATGGTGATTGATACCGATGAGCCGATCTCCCTTCGGTCTGCCGTTATGGATGATTACATCATTAACCTTGGACTAGATGCCGACGCACTTTCAGCAGAAGATGACGATCTTCAAGAAGAAGTCGGAATCGATGGCAATGAAGAAAAGGAAGATGAGTTTGATGATAATCAGGAAACTACATCGGAAGACAAGGACGGTAAACCAAAGGAAGAAGATAATGAATCTGACTAGGGTTGATGTGAACATAATTTTGTGATATGTACTTCCTTAAGAAACTTTGCGTATTCATAATATATGTTTCAGTGAATGTAAACATAGTTCTTGGGAATGTAATATAGTTAGCATTGTTTCAGATATGTCAGTTACCATCATTCGATATTTGTAATTTAAATTTTTCGTACTTCACATCAGGTTTAAAGCACTATTTCAATTGTTAATTATCACGATACACTAGAAATAGACAGGAAAAGATAATTTAAATTTTTAAAAAATACTACCATCAGAATTACCTCGGAATATTCCGACTGTACCATTATTATTTTAAAAAAGTTTAAATAACATTTCCGTCGATATCAGCGTCGAGTAAATCCATCGGTAATATGGCAGAAAAGCGTACGAAGTAGTGCCAAATGTTACTGTTGAATTATTCCGACGATAACGTCGACGAAGGATCTGTTTTCGTTTTATTATATTCCATCAAAAAATTCGACGGTAATTATTGTTGGACGCAATAAATCCGACGGTAAATGTTTATCAGCGAGGTTAATACCAGCTAATATCTTTTGACAATAAATCCAATGGTACCATAATTTTTGTCGAATTTATTTAATAAATTCAACGGTAAATCCGACGGTATTCAATATTTTTCTTATAATGAATGATAATATTTTAAAAAATATTATTAAAATTTAAATAATAATTTTTTATTATTTATCAATATTTTTTAAAGATTATTTCAAAATAAGAATATTATTAAAATATAAAAAATATAACTTTAATTTTAATAATACTTTATAATTATCATAACCACCGTAAATATAAGCATGTTACAATTCACCATATATTGCATTCCCCTACTTCAATTATCTAGTCTAGTAGTCCTTGATGATCATCTTCTATTCTTCTTGTTGATGAATATCCCATGTTATCATTTGCAATATCAGAATATCAATGTGCCACCAAACTCTGATAAATGCTGCACATAGAAGAGATATTAAGACACATTTTTTTTTTGGTTTTTAAGAAAATCTTTCATATTAAAATTTTAATTTCGGTATTTTCTTTTCATTCCTTAAAGCTCTTGAATTAGATATTGTTGTATCTAAAATCTCTCAAAATTGTATTTATTTATTTGTAAAATGATTTTTTGAGTTAGGCATTGTCTTTTATGTCATATGGTTTTCACTCAAACTAATTAAGTGCAACTAATGTAGGACTTCATCATCACACTTAAAAACTAATGCATGCACCTAATTTTATCAAAGTCCTTTTTCAATAGTTATTTATCACAAATAAACGTTAAAATTATCAAAGGCTTATGTAAGTCTCTATATCCATAATATGTAACTCATATATGGTATCATATCATTGCCAAATAAAAAAATTAAAGACATATTCGTCATTTTATTAAAACTCGACAAATTTATGGACAAGTATTATTTTCCATGATAAAAATAACAAGGTTTTTAGCATTTAATTTATATGGGAATATAATAGTGAAAAAAAAAAAAACTAAAAACAATCGGATCACTTGTTCGAGTTTTCTCTCTTTTTCGCTTACTTTTGATGAAACTTTTTAAGCGTACGTGGATAGGGGGTGGCAATGGGTAGGGTAGAGTAGGGTTTGGATCTAACTCTAACCCTATCCGCGGGTTGAGATTTTTATATAAATTCAACCCTATCTTATCCACAGGTTGAGAATATCTCAACCCTAACCCTACTCGTTCTTAACTCGCGGGTACCCGATCCTATCCGTGAGTTATAGAAAAGATACACTATTATTATATAATTTGATGATAATTCAAAATAGAACTGATTTTTATGTAAAAAAAAAAATTAATTAGCAATTAATGATTTTTTTAGTGGCTAAAGATCTTTTGCATTTAGTGAGAAGTCTTTGGTTCAACATCCACTTAAAACATATTTTTATATAAGTATATAATATATACATATAAAGAGTGCGAATTGGTCGGGTAAGGTTGGGGCTCAACCTGCACCCTACCCTACCCGTACCCTACCCTACCCACTGCGGATCGGGTTGGTAACGGGTAGGGTCGGGTTGGGTACCCACGGGTAGGGTACATATTGCCACTCCTATATGTCATTTCCATTCAACTTCTAAAGCAGCGGTGATCCTCCTTTCTCTCTTCTCCCTTATCTTTTTCCCTCTCTTAGTTAGGGTACACATGAATTGAATAAAATCCGTATATCCGCAATAATTATCCGCATTCAATCTGTATTTTGTGGATATTATTCGATCCGCAGAGTTATCAGATCGGATCAAATCCAATCCACACTTTTGTAGGTTTGGATGGCGGGTACTAGAGCGATACCCGCAAATTCGATCCGCAGATCTGCTAATCTACACTTTTAATAAATAAATAAATAAATATATAATTCAATAATATATAGCTAACTTAAAAAATCAGAAACACTACTCTAATTCTCTAGACATTTCATTTCAGCGTGCATATCTTTCTCACTCGTCTCCTTCCCCCTGCTCTTCATCCGCTCCTCATCTCATCAATGACCATCATCGACGTCCACCGCTTTTTCATTCACTCGCAGTCTCGTAGCCGTGTCTCATTGCCAGTCTCTCAGCCTCATTGTCTCGTCGTCTCGCAGCCGCGTCGCCTCGCCGTCTTCTTTTCTCTTCCTCGTCACCAAGCCTGGTTGCTTACGCGCTGCCTCTCAGCTTTTATTCTCGCCTTCATCATCCTCTATTCTTGTCGCTGGCTCTCATCCTCTATTTGATTTGCTTCTGTTCTTCACAACATTCTTCTCCGTGCTTATGTGTTATTTTTTTTGAGAATGTATTATAGTGGCTGTAATTTATTTATTTTGGGGGAAAACATTGATGTTTAGTTTTAATTTAGGTTTCAATATTTTTTAAATTTTGTTGATGCTTTTATTTTTGAATGCAGATTTGATTTTTGTCTATTTTTTAATTTTGAATTTTTTTAAATGCAAATTTAATTTTTTATTATTTTCAAAATTTAAAACAATTTTTTCAATCGAATATATCTGATATCCGATGCTAATTTTGCTGATCGGATTTGGGCTAAAAAAATACGGATATTGGATCCGATCTGATGATCTTTGTGCGAATCAGAACGAAATTTTGTCCATATCCGATCCGATCCTTATGCACCCCTACTTTTAGCTTTTACCTCTATATTTTCTTCTCTTCTGTCCCTCCTCTTATCTTTCCCACCATTTTTCTATTTCTATCTTATTAGTCCTCTCTCTCCCTTTCCTTTTTTTTAATCGTTTTTCTCCTCTTCTTCCTTTTTCTTTTCTCTAACTTCTGTTCTTGTTTTTTTCTTTTGTTTCTCTTTTAGAAATCTAAATATAGATCATCTCAAAATGATTTTTTTGTGGTTATTGTCTCCTCTTTATAACGTATTAGTCTATTTTTATGATTGTTTTAGATATGTTATTA
Source organism: Arachis hypogaea (assembly GCF_003086295.3). Taxonomy (NCBI): domain Eukaryota; kingdom Viridiplantae; phylum Streptophyta; class Magnoliopsida; order Fabales; family Fabaceae; genus Arachis; species Arachis hypogaea. Next base: position 8,221,298 of record NC_092036.1, on the reverse strand, counting down.
TATGTCTGGGATGAATATATAATGAAAAAATTTTTCGTCCATAGAGATATTTTCATATCTATTTAGAGAAGAAGAAATGGTATTTTTTTATGTTGTAACATTTTTTCTGTAAAATTAAAAACAAAAGAGATTCAAATTTTTGTTTGTTTCTATTTTATAATATTTTTTGTAATCAAATATTATGTATGCTTCCTTCAAATTTATAGTTTAACATAGAGATGATCTATTTTTTTCTTAGATTTAGATGTAACGTTTTTTCTATTATTTATAAATGTTGTTTGGTTACTTCTTTAAACAAAAGTTATTCTTCTATAAAAAAAAAAACTTCTATGGACATAAATACTGGCTTTAGATTGTTTTAGAATAGTAAAATCTCAACTAATTAAAAATTTAATAAAATTATAAAAACTAATAAAATAATTAAATTTAGAATTTAATTAATTAAAAGTGTTGGGTCTATATTCCAATTCCTTTTTAAATTTCTTTTTAAGCTAAAGAAATTGTTTATATTTTTACTTCAAGTATATATGTTTTTATACTAGCATCATATATATGGCACTCAATTAACCTCTTACTAAATATTATTATTATATAAAAGTAACAAACGAAAAATTATGTCATAAAATGGCTTTAACAAGAAGATGGACGATCAAGGATTGGTGAGGGGAAGAAGCACAAGTTATTTTTAATTAAAACTTTTTATAATTAATTGTGTTACTTTTTTTTATGCTTAATAATAACCGACCCTTTAACCTATATAAAGCAAATGCATGCAGCAAATACTAAATGACAAAATGTTCAAAAATGCACCATATATCTTCATAATAACTTTATATACAAGCAGGAAACTTCCGCACAACATGGTAACCCCAATTCACTAAAACTCAATCAATAAATAATATTGCCACCATAATATTCTGAAAGAGACACAACCTTTGCAAAAAGTTGTCAGTAATTTCTTAATAGAAATTAAAGCCCCATTATTACACTAGCTTTGCTTCAAAGAAACCTCCCAAAAAAATTTCAATTATTATTATTGTTATTATTATTAGTTAAATTTTGATATACTAATAATATAAAATATTTTATACAATTATTTAATTATATTTATTTTTTGGATAATAATTCATACGATTAATATAAAAAATAGTTATTTTATTGACGTATTATTATATAATTAAATATACGTATAAAACTATTTTATACTGACATATAATATATTAGAATTAAATTCTATTATTATTATTATTATTATTGATTAATTGAATGCATAGTTTTTGTTAGGCTCATCACCAGTCAAATTTAAAGCTAAGAAAATTATATGTTTGATTATTGACACTCAATAATTCACATAAAAGACAGACAAAAAGTTTGGTCCATATAGTAAAACTGGTGAGTGTGTCGTCGTTATAAGATAGGCCTAGTAACACTAGATTCTATTGAACCTAGATTTTAGAATGTAGATTTTCTAAATTAAAAACTCGTGGTTAATACGTGAAGTTGATTTTTCTTCCTTGTTGACCACGTAACTAATATATAGAAATTATTACATAGTACTTAGAAATATTCATGGTATAATATTTGTAAGTGTTTATAAATCACCTCTCATTCAGCTCATTCAGCTATAATCGCAACTCTTTATGTGTCTTTAATTTGTTGTTGCATTAAAAAGAAAAGAGTATAAAACAAAAGGCAATTATGGAATGAGCTAGCAAGCATGTCATTGTCCAAACATTAGTGTATATATATTTAGATAATTAGATTATTGGAAACTACTATTTATAAAGAAAAAAAAGTTTTAATTATTTGCACCGAAGGGATTGACTGATAATGAAATTAAATTAAGGAAAATAAATAAGAAAGATGTGTAGCTACTTATTAGCTAGAATTGATGTCCAATAAACATGCATGAAAGGCAATTTTGATATAATAGAATAATAAGAGACTATAAATATATAATAACTGATTTAATAATTAATTTTTTATATTAATAATTAATCTCTCATATATCTCGCTATTTGATTTTGAAATTTGTATTTTTCTAAGTTTAATCTCATTTCACAATGCTTTATATAAATATTTTTAAGTTTATTATTTTAAAAAATTTAGGTAACTTGTTATTAAAAAAATTTTAATTTTTATTATAATAAGTATACAGAAAATAAATAAAAAATTTAAGTGTTGTTTTTTTATTAAAATTTTTTAATTAATATCTTCCTCTTTTATTTTATAATTTTTTTTTCAAATTTTCAATTTTCATTCTAATCGCAACAATCACCATCCATATATGCAAAAATCCATCCGTACAGGACTATAGACAAATTCTATCCATTTCCACAGTGCTTTTTACTTTCTTTATGAATTTTGTAATTGTCCGAATTTTTATTTTTATTTTCTCTTATGATGAGGACTAAGGTTTTCTTTTAGTCAATATTTTCTAAATAGTATTAGAAAATATTTAGTTTTAAAAATGAATACATAGTAAAATTAAGTAAGGATAATGCTTTATGAATGTAAGAAATAAATTACTACATTTTTATGCATTTTTATAAATATATACTAAATATTAACTATTAAAGTCATTATATTTTTGTATATATTTATATTTATTTTGTATCTTTATATTTTGTATCTTTGGATAATTTTAAAATCAGCTTAAAATGTGAAAATAAATTGATAAGTCAAAGTATAAAAATAAAATGGAAATATTTTCCTATAAATAATGATATAAGTATATAACAACCCTATGTTGTGGTAAAAAAAAAAAAAAAAAAAAAAACCTCAACGAGAAGATACATATAAAATGGTGAAAGATACATTTTGTACTAACAGTGGTGCACAAGGATATTTTAAGACTGAATTAAGAGAATACAACGACTCTTAATATGTGACATCTATTCCTTATATTTTGGTACCATTTTTTTTTGTTATTTCTTATATAGCAAATTGACCCCAAATATTAGCAGAAGAACAATTTTATGTAGAAGATTTTTTTGTGCAAGGAAGAAAATAAAAAGAAGTGTATAATTTATTTTAAAAAATTAATAAAAATAAAATAACACACTTTTTTATATAGGTATCTAATTATTCTATTAAAGAGAATCCTTATTTCTTCACCATAGCATGCACCTTTGCAAAATTATTGTCATTTCTATGCTTAAAAATTGTTTTATATTAAGGAGGCTAGAACAATAATAATGATTTTATATAATATTTGGGGACAATTTATTAAACACACAAAATAAATAAAAAAATAATTAGAATCAAAATCTAAGAAATAGATGCTATTGCTACCTATTAAAATTTCTCATATTTACATATTTTTAACCAATAGGCTAGCGAGTGGGTTAATAGTTCAACTAATGGTGTTTTTTTTTTGGGAACTTGGAAGAAGCCAACTAGTTGAGCCCAATACTTCAAAACAAAAAAGAAGAAGAAGAAATCTAAAACCCACGTGAAAACTAAACGCAGCGTTTTGAAGAAACAAGAAATAAAAGGGTTTTTGATTCCATCAGCAGAGAGACAGAGAGAGAGAAAGAGAGAAACGATAAACGCAAACCAAAGAGGTCTCACTCTTCCGCTCACATTTCTCAAATTCATACTCATACTCGTTCTCGCAGGTTCCTTTCTTCATTTACTTTTCCCTCCTTTGTTTTGCATTCAGTTTACTTCATTTTTTTTCATTTGCGTCGATTTCCCCCTTTTTGAGTTTTACGATTCGATATTTGTTTGTTGTTAATGGGTATGGATCTTCGATTTGTGCAATTTCTTGTTATGCTTGTTCATTTGTTGTATGAAAGTAGTTTCTAGTGATTTCTCATTTACATGCTTATAAATGTTTATATTAATAATTTGTTTATCGTTGAATCGATAAATCCTTTGTTGAGGTTTTACCATTATTTAATTCTTTTGTTGGTGGTATACTTGAGGATTCTTCTTAGAAGAACAGGAATCTTGTGGGTTTGGAGTTAGGGATTCTTTTACTGCCTTATCTTAATTTGGTTGTCAACTTATTTTGCTGATATTCCCCATAATAATTACTTTGCTAATTCTATTTTACTTGGGATTCAGTAACCATGGCTGATGAACCACAAAATGATATGAAGGAGGAGGTTGCAGAGGTAAATCTATGTTCCCTTCAACTTCTTTTTTTTTTTTTTTCCTTTGTAGATTTATGTATGCTAGGATTTACTATATATTTTTCACTTGATTATGTGTGGAGGTCTATTCAAAGTTGCAAACATATTTCAAGCTTTAGACGGTTAAATGCCATGTCTGGTTCTGCTAGGAATCTGGTTTAATTGGTAGTTTGATCTGTGGCAGATTACCCCATTTGATCCTAGTAAGAAGAAGAAGAAAAAGAAAACTACAATCATAGATCCTGCAGATGATCTGGACAAGTTGGCTGAGAAGACTGAAAATTTAACAGGTACCTCAGTTGGAAAAAGCTGTCAGGTATTTAGTTTATAATTGTGGTTATATACGGCTGATTTCTAGCCTTTCACTTATAGTGGCTGAAGGGGTTGAGAGTACATTTGTTGGTTTGAAAAAGAAGAAGAAGAAACCTGTAAGTCATACTGACTTTTTGTGTGCTTATATTAATGAACAATTATGGTTGGAAACAATTCTGTATTTGATATGTCTTGTTTATAGGTTGAAATCAGCAACTTAAATGAAGAGAGTGGAGATGCAGTTGAAGATTTGGATGGTAAGTAGTTGGTCTGTTCATGTTAGTTCTACATACAAGTCTTAAAGAAAGCTAATTGGATGCTGAATATTTGATATATTCTTTGCCTAGATGTTGCTGAACAAGATGAAGGAGACCCAATTTCCTTGCAGCCTCGTTATCCTTGGGAAGGGAGTGACCGTGATTATCAATATGAGGAGGTATATGATATTTTATATGTTTTCTGCTATACTACAAATATGCCTTAACAGCTCAAATAGCTAGAGGTAAATGAAGACCTTGAAAAACCATTAGGCAAAAGCATTAATAAATGGTTAAAACTACGTATCATTCATGATATAATACTATGGTGTTGCCTAATTCATGTTGCCTCATCTAATAGTAACGGAACAAGCTATTGGTGGTTGTGGATCCCTACATTAGTTTCATAGGCTGTGGTTTGGCTTTGAGGTTTTAAAATGGGTTGTTTTTAGGAATGGTATATTTGCTGCAGATTTTTCAACTCATAAGCATGTTGACCATTTAGTTGCACATGCCTATGCAATATTCAGGTGTCAGAAGTTCTGCATCTAATCCATGTTAGGGATACTAATGAAGGAATGAAATGAAATTTTGTTAATCTTATGTGGAAGTAATTATAAATGGACAAAAGGAAGCATTAATATTGCTTGGAGATTATAGTTTTTACTTTACTCTTTTCCACTCTAATCTTAGTTTTCCTCGAGTTCTTGTACATTCTATTCCCACCTACTTGGATAAGGCTTAGTTATCATTCAAACAAGGGGATTTATTTCCTTTTCTATTTCCCTTGACTCCTGTCATCAAATTATGTTTTAAGGGTGCTTTATCCTTATTGGATCAAGGTGTGCCGTTTTTTGTGTGATCAAATAGTGTCATTGTACTTTTGTCCCTGAAACCTTTTTTTTTAAATGGTTTCCTGCTTCTTGTTTGATGAGTTTTACAAATGTCTTCTAATTTCATATGTCGTTTTGTAATCCTTTTGATATTCGAATATTTTTGTGCAGCTTCTTGGCAGGGTGTTCAACATTCTACGTGAGAATAATCCGGAACTTGCTGGAGACAGGCGGAGAACTGTTATGAGACCTCCACAGGTTCTTCGTGAAGGCACGAAGAAAACTGTTTTTGTGAATTTTATGGACCTATGCAAAACGTATGTTATCTTACTCATCTGTTGGATATCTCTTATGGCCAGTTGGCCAACTATTTCTTTATTCTTTTATTTCTTCATTGCATCAACAACTAATCTTTACACTATCCATTCTCTTCTCTTAATGTTTTGTTGCTCCCCAATCTTGTAGGATGCATCGACAGCCAGACCATGTTATGGCTTTCTTGCTTGCTGAACTGGGTACAAGTGGCTCTTTGGATGGACAGCAAAGACTGGTTGTGAAGGGAAGATTTGCACCAAAGAACTTTGAAGGAATTCTGCGACGATATATCAGTAAGTATTTGTTAGAATATATGACGCTGTATTATATCACTCCTACTTTCTAGTATTATTTCTATAATAATTTCAACTGACTACATTTTGTTTGATGCCTCCTTGCATCTCCAATAGTCCTAATGTATCTTTTGGTTATTGCATTTCTGTGTTTCTGGTTTTGGGGTCAAAGGTTAACTTATTTTTCTGTTTTTTTTTTAGATGAATATGTTATTTGCCTTGGGTGTAAAAGTCCTGACACAATACTTTCCAAGGAGAATCGTCTGTTCTTCCTTCGATGTGAGAAGGTAAAATTCCCATGTGCAAATCATCAAATAACATTAGTGTTTCTTCTTTCTGATATCTTGTTTTCATTCAATTTGTGGTCAATGATGTGGCCAAAGGTGATCTCTATTAAATTCAGGGTATTTTGGTAATTTGCTTGTTCAAAATTCAAATTAGGATCAGTGAACATGTTTTTGGTGTTCATAATGCTTATGCAGTTCTTTTCGTTTTGGTGGGGTTAAGTTTTGGCAACTAAATACACTTTTTTTTGTTAGATACATAAGAACCTTGCGTACAGATTTCCATTGCTATTTAAAAAAATATTCTCCCTTTTCTTTGTCATCCATGTCTTTGGTTGTTTGTCTTACAAATTAGATAGGTGAACCATATTATCTGCTGAGGAATTAATTGCAGACTTATATGTTAAGACAGAATAGGCATTCCACTGGAGATCTTATAATTCTTGTTGTCTTGCAGTGTGGATCAGGAAGATCAGTTGCTCCGATCAAGGCTGGTTTTGTGGCTCGTGTTGGCCGTAGGAATGCGGGCACATGATTTGACCTGATACATATATGTAGACTGGCCGGGAAAATGATACCTTGTCCCAACATTTTTTGGCTATGTATGATGGATTCTTTACTTCCGTTGAGGTTACTATACTACATTGTAGGGTTGTTTCTCTTTCCGGGGTTTAAACGTTATATCATGATCTTTAGAGGATGATACATAACTAGTCTTGTCTCTTGTTTTGAGCTTGGACTACTTATTTTTGCCGATTAAACGAAAATCACAGCTGAGCGAGAAGTACGAAGCATTTCTGGGCTATGTAGTACATCACAATCGTGTAAATTTAAGTATCGATAACATTGGCACCTTTTTACTTGTCACAATTGGAGCCTTTGTATAATAATGCTATCCAACTTTTGGTAAAACCGTAAAACGGGTGTTTAAGATGTTCAACTTCTATTGACCGGAAAATATATAGATGACAATGGGGCAAGACAGGCGGGTTAGTCTAGTTTGGTAAATAGTTTAATTAAGTTTTTTTTAAATGAATTTAAACAATAAATATTTATATTAAAAATAATTTATAAATAATATAGTTTTTTAGTCTTAAAAGTGTTTATTTTAAAAGAAGAGTGATAAAAATTTTTTTATTAGAGCAGTTATTTTTTTTAATTTTTCTATAAGTATTTAATAATTTCATAAAAAATTATAATTTGGTTTTGAAAATTATATCGAACATTAATGCTATAATTTTTTATAAGTTAAAAGTTAAAAAAAATCTAAAGGGTAAACCTTAATTACTTGCTTTGTTCTATTATTGACGTATTTTATTTGTCATCTTAAACTCATTCGTAGATATTCTGTAGACTCATATCTGTTGTATCTTGCTTCAAATATATTCTGTTTTTCTGTATAACATTCGTTTTTTATAAAATGTAACATATATCCTATGAAAATAAAATATAAAGTATTAAAAAGATTACGTAAATTTCAAATATAAATAAACTAATCAAATTAAAAATTATAAGCAATCTTAAAGAAGTTTAAATTTATTAAATTAAAATTTTCAAATTCAATAATCTATCTCAAATACTTATTTGTGTATCTTTCGAATAGGTATGAAGTGAGATGACCACTATTCATATCCACTCCATATTTAAACAATTATAGTTCAATATTAATCATATCTGTTTCCTAACTAGTTAACCTTTGAAAAATCAAGTTGGATTTGGCTAAATTATCATCCCTTAAAAGATGGACTATTCGAGATCAAAACTAAAACCTATTCAACATCTCGCACGTCATTCCTTATTAAATTGTCATGTAACTTAAATTTTTTGTCTCGATAGTTTAAAGATATCAATCAAAATTGTTCGTCTGATTTTTATAGTTGCAAGCTTGATTTCATTTATTTTTTCTTTAAAATAAAATAAAATTGCTGAAACGATGTAGGATTAGTGATAATGAATTTCATTACAAGGTTTAATAATTTTGAATTGGATTATTCTCCGTATACAAGCATTTTTCCATACAAGTCATTTATACTCACGCCGTTTTCACGTTTTTTTTGTACCTCTTTTTCTTCTTTTTCTTTTTCCGTGCTTCCTCATCCTCTTCCTCTCCTTCTTCTCCGTGTCTCTTCTTTTTTTCGTAATTTTTCTCTCTTGTTATCGTCGTCATCAACACCACCTCTTCCTCCTTCTTTTTTTATTGAAATTTCTTTTCCTCTTTTCGTTTTCTCTTTCTTCTTTATCAAAATCACCAGAAAAAACGAAGAAACATTATTCAAGGTACTTTTTTATTGTTCTTCTAGATTTTTTTTCTAGATTGTCTCTGCCATGTGCCTCATCCTTAACCAGCAAAACATTAAAAGATTTCAAGAAGAAATATACTGTCTCCCTCCTATATTGGGTGTATTTTTTAAATCCTTTGGGTGTATTCTGTAATCCTTTGGGTGTATTTCTGTAATCGTTTGGTTTATTTCTGTAACTGTTTGGGTGTATTTCTGTAACCCTTTGGATGTATTTCTGTAATCATTTGGGTGTATTTTTGTAATCGTTCGAGTGTATTTCTGAAGTTTCATCATCTTCAAAACAATTTCAAAGCTTGATTTCAGAAACAACGAAAATAAAAAAACAGAAGGAGATCGAAGGCAAAGAGAGAACGCACGAAAGAGATCGAACAAATTTGACAATAAACTCGAAAAAGGAAACGAAGATAAAACACGCGAAGATGGTTCAGTGACGCACGTATTAGATTTGGCCCAACTTGTAAGACTTGTAAAGTATGAAGTAGGATGACCACTATTCATATCCACTCCATATTTAAACAATTATAGTTCGATATTAATCATATCTGTTTCAAAATTAGTTAATCTTTGAAAAATCGGATCAGATTTGGCCAAATTGTCATCCCTTAAAAGATGGACTATTCGAGATCAAAACTAAAACCTATCCAACATCTCGCAATTCATTCCTTATTAAATTGTCATGTAACTTAAATTTATTGTCTCAATAGTTTAAAGATATTAATCAAAATTGTTGTCTGATTTTTACGGTTGCAAGCTTGATTTCATTTATGTTTTCTTTAAAATAAAATAAAATTGCTGAAACGATGTAGGATTAGTGATAATGAATTTCATTACAAGGTTTAATAATTTTGAATTGGATTGTTCTTCACATACAAGCACTTTTTTATACAAGTCATACAAGTTATTTATACTCACGCCATTTTCACGTTTTTTTTTTGTGTACCTCTTTTTCTTCTTCTTCTTTCTCCGTGCTTCTTCTTCTTTCTTCGTGTCTCTTCTTCTTCTTTTTCGTAATTTTTTTCTCTCGTTATCGTCGTCATCAACACCACCTCTTCCTCCTTCTTGTTTTATTGAAATTTCTTCTCCTCTTTTCGTTTTCTCTTTCTCTTTCATCAAAATCACCAGAAAAAACGAAGAAACATTATTCAAGTACTGTTTTATTGTTCTTCTAGATTGTCTCTGCCATGTGACTCATCCTTAACCAGCAAAACATTAAAAGATTTCAAGAAGAAATATACTGTCTCTCTCCTATATTGGGTGTATTTCTTAAATTCTTTGGGTGTATTTTTTAAATTCTTTGGGTTTATTTCTGTAACTATTTGGGTGTATTTCTGTAATCTTTTGAATGTATTTCTGTAATCGTTTGGGTGTATTTTTGTAATCGTTCGGGTGTATTTCTGAAGCTCTATCATCTTCAAAACAAATTCAAAGCTTGATTTCAAAAACCATGAAAATCGAAAAAAACAGAAGGAGATCAAAGACAAAGAGAGAACGTACGAAAAAAATCGAACAAATTTGACAAGAAACTTGAGAAAGGAAACGGAGATGAAACATGCGAAGATGGTTCAATGACGCACGTGTTAGATTTGGCCCAACTTATAAAACTTGTAAGTCAAAATGACTTGTATGTGTACCACTCCTCTTTTAAATTCTGCATTTGTGGTTGAGGATTATAGCAAATTTTGCCTTTGCAGTTTTCCTTACAAATTGAAACATCACGATGCAATTAATACGCCTTCAAAAGAAAAAAAAAAGAAATTATATATAAAAAAATTTAATTTTGATTCAGCGTGAATATAAATAATTTTATACATATATTTAATTACGTAATGTCATATCGATAAAAATAGATATTTTTTATTACATAAATAATCATCCAAAAAATAGATATAACTAGACAACTAATTAGCTATATAAAATAATTTACACTGTCAGTGTATTAAAATTAGATTCATAAAAAAATTGAAATTAACACGTATAGTTCTACTACTCAATAGAAATATATAGGCTACAGAAATTATATACCCTATATACTGGTAATAGGAAAAGGAAAAATAAAAATGAAACTGCTTATTTATTTCTATATTTATAGAATAACATTAATCAAGACTCTTGGCACGCTGCAATATCTATGTGGAAGCTTATTTTATTTTATTTTATTTTTTTACGTAGCTTCTTTGCATTTCATATTCTGCCCCTTTTACTCCACTCTTGATATGGCTTTGCAACGAGTATCACATATTGAAGGTGGAAATGAAGGCCAATGTTGTTAGTGCTGAAACAATTGGCTTGTATAATCTCCCATGCAAACTCGTGGCCCCGTTGGGTTTAGTGTAAGATGTATTCAAAGCTGCATAAATATTGAAAACATGAGATGCTATAATCAAAATCATTCTATTCAGTCTTTTGATTGATTGAAAACAATTTTTTTTTTCAAATAAGGGATATAATAATAAGTGATATAACTAGCGATTACAATATATATATATATATATATATATATTAACAGTGACAAATCTAAAAAATTTTAGAAATGGAAGATAATATATATTTAGATATTTAAATTTTGGAGTATATTAACTAATTAAATTTTTAATAAATAAATATAATTAATACATCTAAAAGTATAGTAATTTAATTTAAAAATATTTTTTTATTTTAATATTTCGATAATATTGTATTAATAATACATTTATTATTAATACTTACACTTAGTCAAGTATCTAATATCTGTCAAATTACATTTATATTGATTATTTTTTATATGATATAAAAAAATTATAACTCAATAGCTAAAAAATCTATAAGAAATATAATTCGAATGAACTAATTTAGAATTTTGACTGTTTTTTATTTTAGTGTGAATTTTTTTTAAAATTATGCAAGGGAGACAAAAAAAATTGTGAAAAAAATAAAAATTTAAATTAAACAATCACAATTATCTTTATATGTAGGTATAGATAAAATAATATATTTTTTTTATTAAACAAATATCAAATAATTTTTTGATATTTAATTACAAAGTTGATATTTTATAATATTTTAATAAACTATTTTTTTTTAACGAAAACAATATTATATGTATGTATAAACAAAATTAAATTAAACAAAACAATAAAAATTAAATAAATTATATATATTATAAAAAAAAATTAATACTAATAATCTCATTCATATTTAAAAAGTTAAGTTTAACTTTAGGCAATTAAATCATTAGATTATTATTAGTGATTATTAATATTTGTTTTGAATTTATATAATACAATAATTTTTATTGTTGTATTAATATCTAATAATATAAATATTTCTTACACATAATTTTTTTTAAAGTGTAGGGATAAATAAATTATTATAATGAAGACAATTTTCTACATATATATATACTTATTATTAGTCTTTTAAAAGTTCAATAGAGGCAATTACCCCCATACCCCTACACATAAATCCGTCTATATATATATATATATATATATATATATATATATATATATATATATATATATATATATATATATATATATATATATATATATATATATATATATATCAGGAGATATTTTACTGCTTAATTTCTATTATAAGGTAAAAAAAGTGAGTCAATACAATTTTCTGCACATATAGTTTGTACATAAAATACTTTTTGATAACTGCTTTAAGATATACAATAAACTTGGTTATGGGAAAAAAAATGACATACATACAAATTTATCTATCTAACAATTAAAATTTTGTTTACTTTCATAAAGTTAAGAACAAAATATTATATCTTCTTGTATCTGTAAATATAGAGAATCCAAAGGCATCAAAATATCTAACAAGTAACCTGTATGTTGAATGCAAGCAGTTTGAATGGCGTTTTGAACGAAGGAGAGGGAAGCACCGGTCTCAAATGTGAAGCCATGAGGCTTGACGTCACGGACGCATCTGATGACGTCAAGGGTGTGTTGAGCACATCCACCAATACAGTAGTCAACGATTTCATTTTGGTTGACAAATACTGTACCGTTGAATGTCAACGTGTTATGTTGAGCGCAAGCTTCTGAATGCTGCACAATTGCATATACATCACCTTCAAAATTCTAAACAACGCTAGTTTTTTTATATAAATAAAAAAAAAATAAAAAATATTTAAATAACTATTTTAAAAATCATGCAAAATCTAATTGAAAGTTCAATTTTAGATTTTTTTTCATTTTCTTTCCTTTTTTTTATTATTAGTATAGAAATAAAATTAACAACCTTTAAAATTACCAAATTTTAAGCATGAATTAAGTTTTTAGACATACTTACATGCAAAAGGCTGCTTTGGAGATTCGGCCTCTACTCTCTAGAGCTTTTTGACAATAAATCAATCATATTTTTTTATTTTTCTCAAAATAATACTAATTTTAAAATTTTTTTTTACTTGTTATTTTTAAAGTTTGGTAGTTTACCCCAAAAATAAATCAATAATTTACAAAATTGTTTTTTCAATCTTTTTCCTTTATTTGTCCCTTTTTTATAACTAGTAATATTTTCTCTGTTTTTTAAATAATTATTATCTACTTTTAAATATATACATAAATTAATTTTATAGACTTGTCCTTATTATTAACTAGTTTTTCTATCACTCTACTAATATCTCTGCCTTTATTGTTGTTTTACTGATATTAATATCTTTGTCGTTCAATTTTCTTTCAGTCATTTTGTTAATAAATAGCGGTATATTTAAGAAAAGGGGGGTGGGGGATTAATTATTGTCACACGAATTTTAAATAAAATTATTTATGAAGTGAAATCTTTAAAGTGGACCAATGCATTGCAATTCATAAAATAAGATGAGAAAAATCATAGCTCATTACATTATTCATAATACAGAAGTATGCGCTTCTCCAACTCTCAAAGGGACTCAGATTGGCATTTCTCCTTGGTTCAGTTTTGTCTGCAAAGAAAAAATACACATGGAAGGGATAATTAAGTAATTATTGTTTGTTTCAATCTAATAAAGCTCATCAACTAATTAAAATACTAAAAATGACATATCATGATATTTTTCTTTAAGGATGTGTTTGTGAGATAATATTTTGGAGGCAAAGAAGAAAAGAAAAGAATCAAATAAAATAAAAAAATTTCTCCAACATGTCAACTCAGAAACACACTATATATAATCTTGTGATAATTTAGGATTACTAACTCTCAGCATTAGTGGGACTAAGCAAGAACATCAAACATATTGCAAGAGAAAAGGAAAGCAGGAATTTGCTCTTGCCATGTTCCATTGCTTAATCAAATTATTATGTGAACAATATAATTTGTTGACTATTTGTTTGGTTTGAGTTTTGGCATTGAAGAAACAAAGCTGTTGGGAAGGTATATTTATATATGTATATGGAACATAGTAGGTTCTTGATGTTCAAAACTAGGTGAAAAGTTGTTCTATTACGCATATGCTAAGAATATGGAATAAAACATTTGATAATTGATATAAACAAGGATACATATTATTGTGCTTTATGAACAAAACAAGATGGAAGCGTTGATCAAGGACAATATGAAAACAATGAGGAAAGAACATTTTGTCCGAAATTCAGACGTGGAATACAATGAATGTGTCGCGTTACTTGGACAAAAGGATAATGTCTGAAATATATTAACCACTTTCCTACAATTATTGCTTCTTTTATAAATATAGGAAATATCAAGACACAAATAAATCTGCTCATTTTTGCAAACATATTCGATATAATTAGTTTGCTTTGAGCCTTTTTTTTGCAACTAAAAGGAATGAACCTAATTTAAATTAAATTTGTCTGAGTGATTTTTTATTAGTATCATTTTCAAAACATAGATATTCTTCTATCGGAAGTAATCACATGCTCGAGCTATATAGAACCACTTGAGCGATCGACAAAGCTCTTTCCTTCATACAATGATAGTAATGATGATTTCTTACATAAAATTAGATTGTTTCGGCACGATAAAAATTTTAACTAATCTTATTCATACATTTTAATATAAATGAAGAAGCTGAGAGAATATTATTACAATTGTAACGATATATCCAACTGATCAATTTAATCAGATTAACAGAATCAGTCATTTAGCAAATCTAGTTTAAACAAAAAATCCATTAAAAATTGGTCAAAAACTGAATTAACAGAATCGGTCAACTTGGAAATTTAGTTTAAACAAAAAAAAATATGTTAAAAATATTGGTCAAAAACTACTTAACCGTTTGAACATATATTTTTTGTATAAAAAACGATTTAAAAATTAATTAAAAAAATAAAGGAATTTAAAAAAATATATAATATATTATTTTATTATATTTAACTCAATTGGAACTGAATTTAAACTTTTAATTTCACCAATAATCTTATGTTAATCTACATGACACAGAGTTCATCATTGCTTAATAGAACAAAATAGTTTAACGTACCAACATTAACGAATTAATTGTGCTTACCAAATAATAATTTCCATACTACATAGCTTTACTTATATCTAACTAACATCAAATTTTACGTGAAATAAATCTTAACTTTTGTATCCATGCAAGAAAATTCAATTCTTTAGTAAAAAGAAAACCAAAAGTCTCTAACAAAACCCTATCTTTTCCTCTTATAACGGAAATCCATTCCTGCTTTTAACAAAGTTAAGTTTAACATACCATCATTATGACCGTGTTTGTTATTGTTACCACATTCTAAACATAGAAATAATGTTAAAAAAGCAAAAGAAGACCTTTCACATTGTTTCTTTTTTTTCTTTTCTTCATATAAAAATCATCATTTTTCTCCTAATCCTCATACAAACAACACTTGATTCCCCTTCCTCTTTCCCCCAACACCTGAACAACAACAAAAAATATCTGTTGGGGGAAGGTTTTTAAAAACTCAACATTCCACCATCTTTTTTTCTGCGAAAACTTTTATCTTTGAGTCTGAATCTTTCGACGCAGGGCGACGCTAATATATTTAATTATTTATATATATAAAATAAAAAATGACTTTCAAGAAGCTGAAGAAGCGATGTACTCTAACCTCGGAGATGGAACACAATGTGAAGCGAATGCTGCAGCTAATTGAAGATGGTGGAGATTCATTTGCACAAAAGGCTGAGATGTATTACCAGAAAAGACCAGAGTTGATCGCACTTGTTGAAGAATTCTATCGAGGATACAAATCGTTAGCAGAACGCTACGATCATGATGTTCAATCATGTCATTCAGATAACGGTTCTGAATCACATGCATCAATGAATCCTCGCCGCGGTTCCAGCTACAGAGCCCCAGGGTTTGATTTCTTCCTTGGTTCTTCCAATGCTGTGAATAACAACAATTGTTTCTACGATGCAATTCACAAAGACGGAGACGGATCTTCGACTCTGACGGATTCCGACGATGAATCTTCGGATAATTCTTCTGTCCAGAGTTTTAATTCTGGATTCTACAGTGGTAGTGGCAGTGATAGCGGTATGAATAGGAGGATCTTGGAAGTGGAAATGGATTTTCCTCGGGATGAACATGAATTGAGGAATGTGAATGAGAGATTTAGGGTTTATGAGGAAGAAATTTACAAGCTCAAGGTTGAGCTTGAGAAATATAGATCTATGGAATTGATGAATAATTTGCATAATAATAACAATAATGTTACTGAATCATTATCACCGACACTGCAAATTTCATTGTTGAAGGATCAGATTAGCGTAGCCACTAAGGAATCCGAGTTTTGGAAAGTGAAATTCAACTCCGAGAAAAGAGAGCGCGTGAAGCTGAAAGAAAAGATGGCGGAGAAATCGCAATTGGAATCGGAGTTGAGAAGGGTTTTGGATGAACAGATTCAGTTGGAGGAAGAAATTAAGAAGATGGAATGCGAGATGGAGTTATTGAATGGAGAAATCAAGGGGAGAGAAAGGAACATAGAGGAACTGAATGGTGAAATTTGTGCCCTAAAAGAATTGGTGGTTTCAAAGGATGTTGAAATTAAGAAGATGGTGGAAGAGAATGAAAGGTTGAAAGCTGAAATAATTGAAGGGGGTGAAGAGAAAAGAGAAGCAATAAGACAATTATGCTTCTCACTTGAACATTACAGGAATGGTTACAATGATCTTAGGCAAGCTTTCATAGGCCACAAGAGGTTCCCAGTTTTGGCTTCATAAATCATGATTAATAATTAATGATGAATAATTATGCATCATTGATTATTGTAAAATACTAGCATAATCTTCTTGTAATTTTTTTCCTTCTAATTCTGTATCTGAGATGTGTGACTTTCTTATACTTAGGGGGTGTAATTGTAATAAACATGACCCCAGGATAAGAAGGTGGATATGTGTTTTTACTGTGCATATGTTTATGCCACGTGTCATCCGATTCAGGTTAGGAGAAGGTTGTGTGTATTGGACCACCCTTTTGTTTAGAGGGGGTTCCAATGATGAATAGAAGAGACTGGGAACTTTGCTTGGTCTGGTCTTTGGGACCTGCTGGCTGCTGTATATTTGGAGCCATTTAAAATGTATCAAAAAATAGGAAATAAAGAAAAAAAATGGAGATGTTTGTGTCTCCATCTTGTCTTTGACGTTAAGGGTTGGTGAAATATTATTATTGCAACGTTTAATTTATGTTGAGTCTCCCTTTTATATTTATCTTTGTTTTATCCAAATTATGTATGTTCTCGCTTCTTCAATATATAAAGATTATTCAACTCCAAATTTATCTTGAATTTGATTCACTTTTAGTAAGTATATATAATATATAATCTTTGATAGCAACAATGTTGAATTGTGAATAGAGAGTAAAACAAATGGTGAATTTATGAGAGAGTTTGTAGCTAATAAGTTGTAGACTATAGTGCTATTCCAGGAATTTATATTTGAACTATGAATAATTAAATTATTTTCCACCAGAAACTTATAGTTTTGATATTTTAAATACAAAGTAGAATTTCAAAAGAATTAAAATCAGGGTTTATATACACAAATTTTATTCCCATATCAAATCATTTTCAATATAATTCATGATAATCAACCTTCATTTATATATGTTGTGATTAAAATAACAATATAAGAATTTTCATGTTCTAGCAAGTGACTATAACCTAGATGAAACTACTACAACTACTAGTCAACTCTTTGGATCTAATCTATTGTATTCCCATAAGAGCCATCATACCCAAAAAATATAATTGCTTACCTTAGATACTGCCACCCTAAAAGAAAAATAAGCAATTTTGAATAGAATAATTTTAACAGTCAACCCAATATTTACTTTAGTATTGTCAGGGACCATTTAATTATCAAAAGAACCTTCATTTTATTGATAATACTTTTATTGACACTTATTTTTTACTGCCAATAATAACTAAGAGTCAATAAAAATGGTCAAAATAAAACACAGGAAAAGAAAAAAAATAGAAGATGGATTTCCTTCACTTCGAATTTTGTTTGCAATCTCACCTATAAGGTTACAATTGCTCATATTAATATATCATAATATTTCTATATTCTCGTCATTGTGATAGACATAATCAACAAGATTACCAAATTCTTGAATAACTCTTGAAGTTTAGGCCTTTACCATTTTACAGATATACTCCTCACATATAGAGATGTCATCAAGACAAACGGCAAATAACCTTTCAAATCGTCAAATGTGGAAGAAATTCCATAAAAGTAATCCTCGACTTTCTACAAATGCTAAATAAAGTCGACACTGAAAAAAAAGACTAAAATCTGGGTGGAATACACAAAGGATGTGTGGATATATACATTTGAAGGCGGGTTAGGTACCTCTACAAAGCATCTAGCATTCTAGCAAGCTACCTTGTTTCAAGTGCGTAAACTACAACTTTGTTGTGAAAAACAATGGGTAGAATTGTCCACTTAAAAACGTAGAAACATGTCCATCTCCAACATCATAGAAGCAACAACTCTGCAGATCTACTCAGTCCAAGTATAAGAACCAGAACACCTACAAAATAGACAAGGAAAACCAACAGAATTGGATGGTGAGGGAAGATAGTGTCGCTAGTTGTAAGAAGAACAATTAGACATAACTGTTTAGACATTTCTCAAAACATCTAGCTTTAGTCCTTGAAAGATTATGATAAATTGGTTTGAGAAAAATACTTATTTGAAGAGACAAACAAAATTATCATAATTTTTAGCAAAACAAACCATGGTACGGATTGATAGAAAAATAATTGAGTCTTAATTAATTATTTATCTTCCTAATTTCTAAATAAAGAAAATTTTGAATTTTTTATTTTTTTATAGTTTCAAAAAATAACATATATGTGAATTTTTTACTTATTTAAATATAGGAGGATTAGGACTCCCAATCATTACCCAGATTGATATATCCTATACCAACAAAACAAATTTACAAGGACCAAAACCAACATATGCAATATTTTCCAAAAAACATTACGCTTGAAAAAAGGAAAATGAAAATGATAGGAAGGGAGAATATGTTATGTTAACAACCTTTGAGGATCTGACATTTGCCATGAATCTTCAGGAAGCACCTGGCACTCCACTAATCATCCCAAGCACTATCAGCTGCGCCTACCTTTTTAATGTTTGAGGTAGTAATCATAAATCTATATTTATCTTCGATGTTAATTGAAGCAGGTCCCAATCCAAAGTGTTTGGATAAAGCAATATTTGCCTCTTTTTGTGCAGCTGCTGCTTCTTTCTCCTTCCTTCTAGCAACCTAGAAGTCAAGTGATAAAAAAGACAATAAAATGAAACCTGTTGAATTTTGTGGATAAACACCGGTTGTCTGTATATGACTATGTAGTGTATAAAAAGTCATAAGTGAGACTCACATGGAATTCATTGTAAAACAAAGACTCACCGTAGCTTTGAATCATTGTTGATCGTATGTCAAATTATAACATTTTTCAAGCAGAAAAAATATATTTTACCTTTCCAGTTGCAAATGCCACTGTGTTCCCAGATTCAGCATCAGCAATTGCTTTCCTTATATTTGCAACGAGGAACTAAAGTGCAGAACCATATGTTAAAATCAACAAAAAGCATAGTTCAATATATACACATGTTGAAATAAAGTAACATAGCAATCACCATGTCACGATCAGTGTAGAATGAAGTCGATAGGCCTGTTGTTCCTGCACGCCCTGTCCTTCCAATCCGATGTACATAATCTTCCATGGTCTATAATTGAGGCAGCCAGAACTGAAGCTTCAATTATGCATTCCTCAATGAAATAAAATTTGAACAAAAAATACCAGGCTAATGAGATGCCAAAGTAGCTGTAGCAGAATGGCCTATCTCCACTAATTGTGGAAAATACCCGCACAGTTCCAGATAACCCTTTTCCTAGTGTATAACAGATAAAATACAGTGATCAATTAGTTTATGATTGGCCACAAAGTACCTTTGGAAGATCTAGATTGATGACATGCGACACTCCTGTGACATCCAAGCCACGAGATGCAACATCAGTGGCAACCTGTGTGATACAATATCAATGAATAAGATAGCTAGTGGGTGAAAAAAAGTTAACTTTGCAAAAAATAAAACAAAATTGAAATTTGAACTAGAACTACCAGAAGGAAAAACAGATGTTAACATGAATACAAGATTTTTAAGTGTCTATCCGACATTAGTATCGAGAATGGTATTAACTTACTGAGAATCTTTAGGATATAAATACAATCATTTGGGACCATACAATACTTTTTTTTCCCATTTGACATTTAAGGAACAAGGGAATACAACACACCAAGGAATATAATGGCTTCACTGCAATTAGAAAGCCACAGGAAGCTTCACTATATTTCTCAACAATATTTGCGCAACTACTAATATATGCTCTAGCAATGTAGGAGAGATATTACCAAAATGTTGGTGGTGCTACTCCGAAAATCATGCAGGGCAGCCTCTCTTTCACCTTGACTGCGGCCACCATGAAGAGAAACTGCAGATAATCCTTGAGCTACAAGTGCTTCAGCAATTTCGTCACATCTCGTCTACAGTTACCCCAAAAGAATTAAATGAGAAAGATGTAAATTCAAATCTTCAGAGAGGTCACTTATATAATTTTATGCTACAATAGAAAAAAGTTACAATTTCAAAGTACTTATGGTTTCCAAATTCCAATACTAATAGGTAGTTAGGCACACAAGTCAAATAAATTGTAATCATTCACTTTACAATATTAAAATAGTAAGGGGGGAAGATGGGCACAGGGGGTGGGAGGGGTTCGGGTGTAATTAGGTTAGGTTGCAATAAAAAATGAGAAGACTTGGTAAAGAATGTGAAGACCTAAAATGTCAAGCATGCAAGATCAATATGTGCATCGAACATTAAACATGCAAGCTTTTTTATAACTTGATTTCTTGTACACAACTGACAAAAATTTAGATGTGATATTAATATATGGCACGAGCACAGAACAAAGCATACCTTTCTTTCAACAAACACTATTGTTAGTGGAAATGGATGACCACATTTTTCAGCCTGTGACGCCTCTTCTACAAGCAAATCTAGAAGTCGATCAATCTACAACATGAGACAAGATTTTAGAACAGAAATCAAACGACAGAAGAACAGAAACTTTAGACGATGCAAACTTCAAAAAGCATACGGTCAAACGGGAACTAATCTAAATAAAAGGGCAACCTGGTGCAAAAGCATCCTGCATTAACGTAGGGTCCAAGAAAGGGCCACAACCGAAGGATGTAATGTACGCAACCTAACCTGATAATTACATCAGTGGTTGTTTCCACGGCTTGAACCCGTGACCTTGAGGTCATACGGAAACAGCTCAACTGTTGCTCCAAGGCTCTAAAAGGGAACTAATCTAAGTTTAAAAAATTATATTCCACTTTCTTTATTTGTTATTCTCATTTTAGTTCACTCTTATCTATATTACATTTGTCCCCTCTAATAAAAAGAGTCCATTCCATCACCACTCCTTAATTATTTTAGAGAAATTATGTTTACATCACTCTTTGGTACACCACTAAGTGTATACACCTTCCCTTTATGGTGTAAAAGACAATTTTTTAGTCTTCCTTCACTTCTTATCAATCATTTTAATACCAGAAGTGGAAAGTGTTACACATAAGGTGGTGTATAACTGCATATAACATTTCTCGAAAACACTCCTCCAAAACATAGGAATAAAAAATTCAGAAAAATTAATGATAACAAATATTCTTGGGAACAGGAAACTACAGTACATTGCTATTTACTAATCCAGATCTGAACAAAACTATAATTAAATTGTCATCTGCATAGATGTACCTTCTCATTTTCAGAGACCTTCACAAGTGTTTGTGAAACATTTGTTGTTGGGCTACTGACTTTTCCAACTTTCACTTGTACAGGATTAGCCAAGTATTCCTGAAATTTGAGAGAATAGATTGGTGAACTCCAAAAAAATTCTTTCAATTACTAAGCTTACAACAAAATGTAAAATATTACTAGTGGTATCAGTTAATTGTTTTAATTGTAAAGAAGAAAACAGTATGTAAAAAGATAAATAGCTAAATAAGAGCCAAATAACAAAGATTGACACTTGAATCACAAAAGATGTATATAAAATTTAACATGGATGATCAAGCAGTAGTTAGGAAGCTGCCAGTAAATATGAGAAGCAAATAGAGAATGAAGTAGATTTTGTTATTTGGCCAAGCATTAGCACAAAAAAAATCACTTCAAAATAACAGAATAACATTGTATTTTGGTATGGGACAGTGGAGAAAATAACCAAGCCAAAGAAACTGAGGTATTGAAATCAAAAGGAACCTGACCTTTGATAATGCTTCAATCTCCACAGGCATAGTGGCACTAAACAGCAGTGTTTGATGCTTCTCTGGAAGATTTCTCATTATCTGGAAACAAAATTTGAAGATGTGTAATTCCTTCAGTTTCTACATAATTGGATTCCAATCACAAATGCAATGGCAACACATGAGCATAAAGGTTATTTAATGCTGAATTTATTCTCCAGAGATCATATGTGTGCAATAATCAAGAATAAGATATTCAAGTATTGCACAGTTATATGACAAAACCCCAACTCGTATAAGCAGTAGACAAATGAAACTGCTACAGCTACAAAAGAGAAAAACAGGAGGGAGCATGGAACAATCTAATTTGGAAAACTGTGAAAGAGAGCATAAAAGCTACAGTGAAGATCCTACTAGTTATCTACATTAGGGAAGTGAGTCTCCATGAAATATATAAAAGGATACTTCATATACAGAAGTAAAACACCAATACTACTAACCTCTCGTATCTGTAGCTCAAAACCCATATCAAGCATTCTATCTGCTTCATCTAGAACAACAAAAGAAATTCTAGAAAGGGAAGTATTGCCTTGTTGTAAATGATCAATAAATCTTCCAGGGGTTGCAACAGCAATTTCAACTCCTGCTCTTAGCTCAGACCTCTGTCGTACACAACAAAAACTAAGCAAACTAGCTGGAATCCTGGAACTATAAACTTACAACGAAAAAGCTTTATTGATCCTTGTGTCCCAAAGATATAGTTTGTTAAAACAATAAGACAATGCTGGGCAACTCTTTCCAAACTAGGCATACATAAAGCATGCATCTTAACATGAACCAACCAATGGAACTATTTATATTAAAATAGAAGTTTTAACTCCTATCCAATACAAATAAAAATGACCATCAAGCAATATGTAATACCAATTTCAGACAAAAGCACTTGTATGATACACCAAAAGAATTTTTAAATGCAAACCAGACAAGTGATAACCAGCATTCCTTGATAATTAAACTTTCCAAAAGGGGCATCAGACCAGAAATATGTCTTTAGTTACCTGCTTTTCAATGTTAGTTCCACCCACAACTATGGCAGTTTTCAACGACTCAAGAGATCTGCTAAAAGCTTTAACCTGCCCGAAATTCAGAACACCAACAGAGATACTTAATAATATGATAGAAAGATTCTTCTATTCATGGAGAAAATTATTTTTGTAAGGATCCTTACTCTAAACAGAAACATGATAACAAAAATTCAATATTAAAAAAAAATTGCAGATGGCAGCAAATAGCTTTGAAGTACAAAATAAATAGTAGAAATCATTTGAACACGAATGGACATAAAGGGAAAGTAATTGACCATTCCCTTCAATGGAAAAAGTATTAATAGAGGGAGCTAAGTAAGAGTCTAGAATAGGCCTCATAACTAACTTAAGCATGAACTCTCTCTCTAACACTATCGAGTATAGAATAATTCTTCTCAAAAGGAAATGAAAAAGTAAAAAACTTCATGTGAATCATATCTCAAGAACTATGTGAACTAAGCTGTATAAAAAAATTGGAGACAATCCAAATAATATATATTATCTAACAGAGAATTATCAACTCTAATTGAAGAAATTAAGAAGAAACTCTTCCCACATAAGTCATAACCCAAATAAAATTATGTATAACACCTCTTTCTCTATTTGTTGAGCAAGTTCTCTAGTAGGAGCCAAAACTAATGCCAGAGGACCATCACCACGCCGAATAGGAGGTTGAGCCATGCAATGCTGTAAATTTGAAAGGGAAAAAAAAGATGATTAAAATAGGTTGGTTTTTCAGAACATAATATCTAAGAAAACATTATATGGTTAAGTCAAACATGCAAGCTATAATAATTTCGGACCTGTATCATAGGAATTGTGAAAGCTGCAGTTTTCCCACTACCAGTTTCAGCACAGCCAAGTAGATCCCTTCCACTGAGAGCAATTGGCATGGCCTGTGCCTGGATAGAAGTTGGCCTGGTGTATTCATGATATGCAATATCCTTCATGATACTTGGATGCACACACTAAAATAAAGGGGATCAAAATTTAACACACGTGTAATAGTTGCTCAAAATTAACTAGCCATTATATATATATATATATATATAATGAGAGAGAGAGAGAGAGAACCATATCACTAAATGATTCAATTGGTGCAGGAGCAGCTGGAGAGTCTGATGCAATAGTGACATCAAGGTTAAGTCGGAGGCGGACCTCTTCAATCTGCATGTAACAAGCACCCTAGAGTTAAGCAACAAAACTAGAGAGAGTTTGGAAGCCTCTGTAATGAAAAAAGGAAATGAAATAATGATAACTATATTAAAGATGATGTTTTAAAAACTGGACTGGAGTACCCAGTTCAATCACTCATACAATGAACTGGTCATTATTTTGGTGAAATAGCTCGGTTGAACAATCAATCTAGCCATTTAAACTCATGGAACCATGACATAGAGAAATTGCACCTTCAGTTTTCAAAAATATTATTAAATGACGCAGAGATCACTTAGAACAACTGAATGAAACGAGGGAAATCAGGGATAAGGATATTGGCATAAAGTCGTAAACATAAATAAATCTACACAGCCTTGGATAAAACAGAGTTCAAGCCAACTCTCACAACTTGATAAAAACTCAAGTGAAACGGGAAACCTATGGCCTTGTCTTAATGCTTAAGCCAAAACTCACAATTTCACTCACTTTTACAAAATCTAAAGTCTACAACATCCAGCACCATAAAAGCTGCCCACCATTCCTCTCATGCTCATTGTTGCAAGTCACAATTCACAATTTCACATGCTCACATTCACTATCAGCACATTGCCCAGAACCATATTCCCAATTCCAATAAAGCCACCTTAAAACGAATGACAACTGCCCCTATACCGTAATCTATACCCTCAATACATGCCACTTCAAATTCAATTCAAACACCACTCTCCTGCATTGGCATGTTTAGAAAAACAACATTTTGTGGATACAATACTTTCTAGAAAGCTTTTGATTTTAAGTGTTTCGTAGAGTAAGCTTATATTGAAGTTCAAAACAGTTCAGAATCAAAATCTTATGTATACGGCGATTATATCCCAAAAATTAAGTTGTTACCAAAGACGCACCAAATCTTATAGAAACCCTCCAATTCCGAAAACTCTCATACAAAGAAATGCACCAAATTAACACCACCGAACCGCGACGATAAATAAATAAATAAATTACTCCGAAAACCCTAAGCACAGGAATTGAACAAAACAACACAACAAAATGTATGAAAACGTCGAAATCAAAATATTTCAGCTCAAAGATTAAAACTCAAGAAAGAAGGAAACGGTTAAGATTGTGAAATGAAAATGAAAAAATAAACATAAAAAATGGAGGAAAATGGACCTGGTCGGGGCTCATGCGTGAAACGCGCTCGGATGGCTGCCAGTGAGGGAAAACTGGCTCGGGAGCTGCGAAAATCCGTGACGGCTGCGGAGTGGCGGTGGAGCGGCGAGAACCATGGGACACGGAATTGTGGTTGTTGGCGTTGCCATTGATTCCATTGGTTCCATTGGTTCCATTGGTGCCGTTGGAGTGAAAGTGAGAGTGTGAGTTTGAATAAGAAGGGAATGCGAGCTTAGTTTGATGGTTAACATTGTTGCTGATATTGTCGTTGTTGTTTTCTTGGGTTACGGAGGAGGTTTTCGCCGTGGTGGTGGTGGTGGTAGTGGTTGTTGTTGTGGTGGTTGAGTTTCTGAGGTGTGGAGGCACATACGACATCGTTTCGAGGTTCCTCGCGCTGAAAAAGAAAAGCCGATAGAAGAAAAAGGGAAGCGAGGAAGTGAGTGAAACTGAAAAGTGTGTGTGTGAGGGTGAGAGGTGGCTGTGTTGATGAGGTGATAGACTTACTCATCAGTCATCATCACTATCCTTTTTTTTGCCCTTTCTGTTTTGGGCTTTTTTTGTCTCATCAACCACTTTTGGGATTGACAGCTCTTCTTTAGGCCCAATACATGAAGATCCAAAAACAAAGGAAACATAAGTACTGACAAAAAAAACAAAGTACGTACACCATCCCTGGTCCAAGTGCAGGAACTTGAATTTTGTCTGATTGTAAAATCGAGCTCAAATTTAAGACAAATTAGTTTTTAGTCTGTCAAATTAAAAAATACCGTAAACTAAAAGATAAAATTCTTGTCCAAAAACAAAAGAAAAGTAATTAGTAACGAGCCTTCTGCCACGGTAAATTTTTAGAATGTTAGATTTAACAGTATTTGTATAGTTTTTTGGAGTGTTTGAGAATACTCTAGATGGTTCTGGAACGTTCTAGAATGTCCTAGAAGTTTCTGAAATACCCTAGAAGGTTCTAGAAGACTCTAGAAGATCATAAAATATTCTAGAAGAGTGTGGATTGATATAAAAGTATGAAGAGTTGTATGGAACAATCTAGAAGTATTTAGAAAGTAGTGGTAGGATAGATATTTATAAAGAAGGTTCTAGATGATTAATCTAGAACATTGATTAGATTTAATCCTAACCATCCATTGAGGAGGTGGATGGCTATAAATAGGAGGTAAGAGTTAGTGTGAGGGGGTGTGAATCATTTGTAACCACACTTGAGTACTAAAGTGTTATTTCCACCAAGCTTCCTTTTTCTTGTGTTCTCTTGTGTTCTTAGCTTTCTTGCTAAGTATTGAGGGTTAGGCTGACTTGGTCTTAGCTCAAGAGGTTGAGTAAGTCCGAGTGCCAGCACGGTAGCGTTGGAGTGTGTCCAAGGCCGTGACAACTTAGTATCTGAGCAAGGTTCGAGAGGGAGCACAAGTGGTTTGTGGGAATGGCTTCTAATATCAACATGGAGCATGTTGAGTCTCAAAGGGGAAGGGATGCTATTCCTTCTCAATGGGGAGGCAAGAAGATCCGTTCTTCAAGTGAGCCTAGAGGTAAGGACTCTAACTTCTTAGAAGAAAGAGTTTCTATGTTAGAAAATGTTCTATCCTCTATGGATGAGCGCTTCCAAAGGATAGAACATGACAAGGAGACCCTCGAGGCTCACGTGTTGGGAGAATTAGATGCTTTCAAAGAAAGCATGCTCCAAATTGAAGAGAAGCTTGAGAATTCCTTGAAACTATTTGAGGAAGTTCGAGTTTGGTTCGAGGAGGCAAAATCTCGACCAACCATTATAAGGGAGATGACAAAGATTGATCTCCCAAAGCCAAAGGAGTTCAAGGGCGTGAGAGACGCTCGAGAGGTGGAGAACTTCCTATGGCAAATGGAAAGGTACTTTGAAGGCCAATGGGTGGTCAAAGAAGCAATAAAGGTACGCACTGCAGCTCTCTATCTTTCTGATAATGCTACTTTGTGGTGGAGGAGAAAGAGCGTAGATATGGAGAAGGGTACTTGCAACATAACCACATGGGAAGATTTCAAAAGGGAGTTGAAAAGACAATTCTTCCCTGAGAATGTGGTTTATGAAGCAAGGAAGAAGTTGAGGGAGTTGAAGCACAAGAGTACGATTAGCGACTATGTAAAGGAGTTCACTACTCTTACACTTCAAATCCCCAACTTAGCATCAGAGGATGCATTGTTCTTCTTCATTGATGGACTCCAACCTTGGGCAAAGCAAGAACTACAAAGAAGAAATGTTAAGGATGTCGATGAGGCCATCGTGGTGGTCGAATCACTCACTGAGTATCATAGGGGAGACTCTAAACCCAAGTCTGCCTCCAAGCCTAGTTCTACTAAAGGTGGGGGAGACAAGGCGAAGAGTTTCTCAATCAAGAAGGAAGGAAAATACTCTTCAAAGAAAGAGTATGAGGAAAAGAAGAAGGCTTTCGTGCCCAAAGGAGGATGCTTCGTGTGCAAGGGACCATACCAAATGAAGGACTGTCCCAAGCTAGGGACTCTGTCATCTATCGCCGAGAAACGAGAGGCTCAATCACAAGTGACTGAATATGTTGGATCTGTCCAACTCATGAATGCTGTGAAGGAAAAGGAGACAAACCCTGTTGAAAAGAAAGGCTTGATGTATGTCAAAGCCTTTATCAATGAAAAACCCGTCATGGCTATGATTGACACTAGTGCTACACACAACTTCATCACGCCTGATGAAGCAAAGAGGCTTGGGTTGAAGATCACCGAAAAGAATGGTCGGTTCAAACCCGTGAACACCAAGGGTGAACCCCTTAAGGGAATAGTAAAAGGGGTTGAGATGACTCTTGGTTCTTGGAAGGGCCTTGTGGATTTCTCAGTAGCACCCATGGACGATTTTAAAATAGTCATCGGGCTCGATTTGTAAAGGAAGGCAAATATAATACCTATGCCATACTACAATATAGTATGCATCATGGAGAAAGGGTCTCCATGCATGGTCCATACAATCTCCAAGGCGGGAGGAATCCCGATGTTCTCGACCATGCAACTCAAGAAAGGTTTCAAGAAGGAGGAGATGATGTCTTTGACTTTACTACAAAAGGAGTCAACAGCCAAAGGAGAAGATGTTCCCTATAAAATCAAGGAAGTCCTTGAAGAAAATAAGGATGTGATACCTCTCGAGTTGCCAAAGCAGTTACCACCTAGAAGAAAGATGGATGACAACATTGAATTGGAGTTAGGAGCAAAACCGCCTATCTCAAAACCATACAGGATGGGGGCCATTTCTATGGTTGAAGGAGATATTGTGCATACCATCAAGGAAGGGTTGCATCACGATCCATTAGCAAAGAAGTTGGTAGAGTTGGCTAGAGAAGGTAAGACCAAAAGATTTTGGTTAGAAAACGACCTTCTTTACACAAAAGGGAGAAGACTATACGTTCCTAAGTGGGAAAATCTGAGAAGGAAGTTGGTAAGAAAATGCCACGACACCAAGTGGGCTGGTCACCAAGGTCAGCGAAGGACCTTGGCACTCATTGAATCTTCTTATTATTGGCCTCAAATGAGAGATGAAGTAGAGAGCTATGTGAAGACTTTTCTTGTTTGCCAACAAGATAAGATTGAAAACAAGACACCAAGCGGGTTGTTGGAACCTTTGCCTCCATCAGAGCGATCGTGAGAAAGTGTCTCTCTAGATTTCATCTCTGCCTTACCGAAGTCTGAGGGGTTTGGATCTATTCTCGTAGTAGTGGATAGATTTTCGAAGTATGCTACCTTTATACCCGCCCCTATTGACTGCACTGCAGAGGAGGCAGCACGACTATTCTTCAAGAATGTGGTGAAATATTGGGGATTACCTAAGAGCATCATTAGTGATCGAGATCCACGTTTCACAGGACGACTATGGACAGAGTTGTTCAAACCCCTTGGGTCGGAGCTTCATTTTTCAACAAGCTTCCATCCTCAAACGATGGGCAGACTGAGAGAGTGAATGCCTTACTCGAGTGTTACTTGAGGCATTTTGTAAAGCGCTAATCAGAAGGACTGGACAAAACTCCTCGACATTGCTCAGTTCTCATACAATTTGCAAAGGAGCGAGTCCATAGGGAAGAGCCCGTTCGAGATTGTGATTGGACAACAGCCGCTTACACCTCACTCTCTTTCTTCTTCCTACTCAGGGAAGAGCCCTGGAGCTTATCATATGATTAAATCTTGGGAAGAACAAGAAGATGTCACTCGTTCTTACCTCGACAAAGCTACAAAGAGGATGAAGAAATGGGCAGATAAGAAGAGGAGGCATGCAAGCTATCAAGTGGGAGACAAGGTAATGATTAAACTTCTTCCACAATAATTCAAAGCCTTTCGCAAGGTTCATAAAGGCTTAATCCGTAAATACGAAGGGCCATTTGAGATCATTGGACGTGTTGGAGAAGTTGCTTACAAAGTACAACTCCCTCCCTCTATGAAGATCCACCCGGTCTTCCATGTGAGTATGCTTAAACCATATCACGAAGACCAAGATGAACCGAGTAGAGGTGATTCGAGTCGTGCTCCGCCTGTGGTTATTAGATCCTTTGATAAAGAAATCGAAGAGATCTTAGCTAATCGCGTCATGCGACGAAGAGGAGTACCATCAAGTATCCAATACTTGATCAAGTGGAAAGGACTTCCGATAACTGAAGCTAGTTGAGAAGCTCGTGAAGATCTGTGACAATTCCAAGAACACCTAGAGCGCTATCATGAACAGAACGCGATGAGGACGTCTGCGCATTAGGTGTGGGAGAATGTCACGGTAAATTTTTAGAAGGTTAGATTTAACAGTGTTTGTATAGTTTTCTGGAGTATTTGAGAATACTCTAGATGGTTCTGGAACGTTCTAGAATGTCCTAGAAGTTCCTGGAATACCCTAGAAGGTTCTAGAAGACTCTAGAAGATCATAGAATATTCTAGAAGTGTGTGGGTTGATATAAAAGTATGAAGAGTTGTATGGAACAATCTAGAAGTATTTAGAAAGTAGTGGTAGGATAGATATTTATAAAGAAGATTCTAGATGATTAATCTAGACCATTAATTAGATTTAATCCTAACCATCCATTGAGGAGGTGGATGGCTATAAATAGGAGGTAAGAGTTAGTGTGAGGGGGTGTGAATCATTTGTAACCACACTTGAATACTAAAGTGTTATTTCCACCAAGCTTCCTTTTTCTTGTGTTCTTAGCTTTCTTGCTAAGTATTGAGGGTTAGGCTGACTTGGTCTTAGCTCAAGAGGTTGAGTAAGTTCGAGTGCCGGCACGGTAGCGTTGGAGTGTGTCCAAGGTCGTGACACTTGGGACAGAAAAATGTTATTATTCACGTAAATATTGTGAAAAGAAGAATGCAGATTTTGCTACCACTATGGAGTTGTGATGCTAATTGGGTCGGCTGGGAGTTTTTTGGTCTAAGACATCTTATATTGTTAGGCCTGACAAAAATAAAAGAATAAAAATTCTGACCAGAAAAAAAAAATGAACAATAATAATATTGATATGAGGGATTATAATAAGAACAATAAATTGGTAGGGTATTAGATGTTATGCTACTCCACCCAGGATCAACTTTAACATAAAAAAAATATATGCCTATGTTAATTTTCAATTCAAAATTAAATATCCTTGCATTATTTTAAATTAAATAAATTATTCTAAAATATATTAATTTGGATCAAATAGAATTAACCATTTATTAGTTTATCATTATAAAATAGTTAAAAATTAACTAAACACAATAATATTTGCATATGTTTTAATTAACTAAATACAATCTAATTTATCATATATTTAAATTACAATATCAAATTTTTTAGAGTCTTTATTTTCAAATAATCACTAATTTAAAATTTATAAACTAATTTAAAAAAAAAACTAAATATACATCACCAAATTCTAAATCTTAAACACTAAATTCTAAATTTTAAATTCTAAATTCTAAACCCTTAAATTCTAAACTCTAAAAACTAAATCCTCATTAACATACCCTAAACCCAAATTTCAAATCCAAAAATACCCTGATCTTAACCTAATCGTAAACTATAAATACTAAATTACAAACTCTAAATATTCAATGCAAAATAAAAAAAATACTAAATAAATAACCTTTATTTGTACATTTGTTTAACTTATTTAATTAAAAATACTTATTTTAAAATTTATTCTACAATGTTAATTATCGATAGCTTCAAATTTAAAACATTTTAAATTTTAATTTTTAATAATTTTAAAATCTGAAATTCATTCAACTACCTTTATTTATTTCAAATTTTATTATTTCACGGTCACTAATAATACTATTAGACTTATCTTTTTAATTTGGGACACTCTACTATACAGATTGAAATTGTATAGAGGGAGAATTAAATTTTTTTATAGTTATTTTTTTTATTTTATTAATGTTCAATATGTGGATCTTAGTATTTTTAATCTCTCTTTCATCATATAAAAGGAAAGATCTGTAAACTTACATCTTTACCTTATAATTTACCTTTTAATTTATATTATTATCATATAATTAATAATTTTATATTCTCAAAATTCATATTTATTTTAGCCTCCAATCCTAAACACATTTCTTTATCTTTTTTTGTCAATCCCTGCATATAAAGGCTATCCACTATCTATCTACAAAAACATAAAGGTCCAATTCTATTCAACAAATAAAAAAGAGTGAATAATAACATTAATTTTTTTCACAAAAATTAATCTATCCCATAAAAATAAAGTTTAAAAACTATATTAGTATTTTTTTTTCAAAAATCTCGTTGTCTTATCTCAACAAGAAAACTTCTTAACTTTCTTTCAAGCGCTCCAAGAGTCCACGCATCTTCCTCACCTATTGAAAAAAAAATCTCTTCCTCTAACTATCAATCCTTCTTTTCCCAAACTCACAAAGGTTAGGCTACAGAACAGAAGGAATTGGGGGATTAGGGTTTCGGTTTCAAGTTTCAGGGAACGATTAACTAAGAAGAGAAGATGATCGAGGTGGTTCTAAACGATCGATTGGGGAAGAAGGTTCGCGTGAAATGCAACGATGACGACACCATCGGAGACCTGAAGAAGCTGGTTGCAGCTCAGACAGGAACGAGGGCCGACAAGATTCGCATCCAGAAGTGGTACACCATCTACAAGGATCATATCACCCTCAAAGATTGCGAGATCCACGACGGCATGGGCCTCGAGCTCTACTACAACTAAAATCCCTCTTCAAATGTCTCTTCTTTCTTCCCTATTATTGTTTATTTTAGGTTCCCCATGATTTTGCGTTTATTTAACAATTGACTTGTTGGAATTTACCTTTGCTGAACATTGTGGATTCATAATTTTGTTCATCACTGGTGAAAGTTATTTCTTTAAGGAATTGCACAATTTATGTGCTCATGTTATTATTTCTGTGCATGCTGCTTCCTTAAGAACAGAGGTTGAGAAAAGAGACACAAGTAACAGAGAACCAATTTGGATTTATGCCAGGAAGATCTACCACTGAAGCGATATACCTATTAAGAAGGATGATGGAGAGGTATCGTAGTAATAAAAGGGATCTACATATGGTGTTTATTGATTTGGAAAAAGCGTATGATAGGGTACCAAGGGAGGTCTTATGGAAGATTTTAGAAAAGAAGAGAGTAAGGATCGCATATATTCGGGCAATAAAAGACATGTATGATGGGGCCACAACTAGTGTGAAGACTCAAGGTGGTGTGACAGAGGAATTCCCTATTGGTATAGGATTACACCAGGGATCATCCTTAAGTCCATACCTTTTCACATTAGTCTTGGAGGTACTCACAGAGCACATCCAAGAGCCTGTGCCATGGTGCATGCTGTTTGCCGATGATATCGTCCTTATGGGAGAGTCAAGGGAAGACCTAAATAAGAAGTTGGAGTTATGGAGAGAAGCTTTAGAAGTGTATGGTCTGCGCATAAGCCGTAGCAAGACGGAATATATGGAATGAAGTTCAGTCTGAGAAGGAAAAACCCCAATATAGAGGTGAAGATTGGAGAAAACATCCTAAGAAAAGTTAAAAATTTTAAGTATCTTGGGTGTATCATACAGGATAATGGAGAGATTGAACAGGATGTAAATCATAGGATCCAAGCAGGTTGGTCAAAATGGTGGAGTGCATCTGGTTTTATATGCGACAAAAAAGTGTCTTTAAAACTTAAAGGTAAATTCTATCGCACAGCCATAAGACCGGCTATGCTGTATGGTACGGAGTGTTGGGCGGCTAAAGGGGAGCACGAACATAAGCTGAGTGTGGCAGAGATGAAGATGTTGAGATGGATGAGTGGTCATACGCGATTGGATAAAATAAGGAATGAAGATATAAGGGAGAGAGTTGGAGTAGCACCCATTGTGGAAAAGATGGTTGAATCGCGTCTCAGGTGGTTTGGACATGTGAGAAGAAGACCGATAGAACATCCAGTCAGGAGGGTAGATGAGATGGAAGATGGACAAAGGGCGAAAGGCAGAGAAAGACCTAAGAAGACCATCCATGAGGTGGTCAAACGAGATCTACATGTAAACGGTCTGAGTCCCTTTTCCACTATGAGAAATTCCCATGGATCCTTTCCATGCCATTTTCTGATGAGCAGGATCCTCTTTTAGAGGCAAGCTCAGAGCATACTTTTATGGCACTGGATTGAGGAAGAAGGAAATAACACTAGCTAAGCTTTCAGAGAGAGAACGAGAATTTTTAGAACATTTTGTAAGATAGAAAAAGTGGATATATTACAATGTTCATTCAAGTCTGATTACAAATGGGGATGAGTTCCTCATTTTATAGAGGTCTCTAGATAGAACTGATATCTTACAAAATCTAAACAAACCTATCTTACAATGACAACTGGAGGATAAGGATAAGCCTTATCTTACGAAATCTAAACAAACCTATCTTACAATGCCAACTGGAGGATAAGGATAAGCCTTATCTTCTAACTTTTCTGAGACATGTGACGAAAGTCACTTTATTCTAGCACACTTAATAATTATACATAGTGGGGCCATTGCTTTAATAAAGGGACGGTTTGAAATAGTCTTCTGGAAGGGTCCCATCTCCATCTGAGAATGATGAATCAGAAGCTGGATTGGTAGTCCCTAGGTAGAGAAATGGGTCTTCAGTATTTCCTTCATTTGGATCTTGGGCATCTTGTAGGTATGGGTCATATGGGTCTGATTTTTGGCCTTCAACATCATCCGTTATTCCTGCATCAACTCTGGTTGGGCTTGGTGGTAAAGCATACACCCTTCCACCTAGATATTCAGAATTCAGATCTTCTTCAGAATTTCTGTTTGGGACATGTGTAGACGTGCTGGGTTGGTCTCTTGGTGCATAAAAAGAGTACTGTCCAAATTGATTGATTATTCCTGAAGTTATGAATCTGGACTGAAACTCCTGGAGGGTTATTGGTGGGACCTCTGATTGAAACGGGAGTCCCTCAATTACATCTCTCTCTCCAAATAGTCCAGGCTGCCAAAGTTTGCAAAGGTATTTAGCCAAGGCATTTAGGACTGTCTTTTCATCTGTAGGCCATATGGTGGAATACCCAACAATATTAACTTTGTTCATGGTATGTGCATTCACAGTATGTGCTTTACATTCTGTGAAATAATCTCTCTGAAGGGTGACAAAGCAACAGAATTTCTGCTTTGTCCTGGAGGGTTTATCCCATAATTGGTGTTGCTCAATCATGTTATATAACATTCCTCTCCATGCCCCAAGTGGCGCATACATAGCAAATAACCGGACTAGATGAGACTGGGCTTCAGTGCGGTTACACAGGATGTGATATACAGGGAAGAGTGGTATTATGATAGCACATTGATAGAGAGAAGACAGAGCCCAGATATACCACATCATTTCTTCTGGTATAGGTCCTTGGATAATTGGTATGGTGCAAAAAGGGGTATCCATGTCGAAGTACTTTGGATTTGGACAGATTTGGGTTATAATAAGGAGCTGGTGTAGCCAGTAAAACAAAGTTTGCCTGGCTAGACAGGCTATCTGAAATCCTGTCTGGGGTTTTGCTTTGAAAGGAAAAGGACCAATTTTTCTTCTGTATGGGTTATTGTGTAGTGGACAATCAGGGAATGGAATGGTGTATGAAGGATTGTGTGTACTCATGATGCAAATGTAATGGATTGGCTTGGGAGGTGGTTCTATTGGCTTGGGAGGTGGTTCTATTGGCTTGAGAGGTGGTTCTTTGGTTGGCCTGGAAAGGAAATCAGCAAGTGTGTTTTGGTGGCCTTTTATGTGTCTCACCTCAAATTTATAGCGGGAGAACCAATCTTTCCATCGCAAGAGTTGAGAGTCTGGCAAGATCTTTTTCTTGATC
This sequence comes from Arachis hypogaea, assembly GCF_003086295.3. Lineage (NCBI taxonomy): Eukaryota > Viridiplantae > Streptophyta > Magnoliopsida > Fabales > Fabaceae > Arachis > Arachis hypogaea. The sequence goes on along the minus strand of NC_092036.1, from coordinate 8,185,085 downwards.
TCTAGCATTGATGGGAAAGAGGTGTTATCCATTTCCACAGTAAAATGATAAGAACTGAGGTGGAAATTGAATTTTTCTATCCCTCTTTTGACAGCAAGAATCTCTTTGTAAGTGGCATGGTAATGTTTTTCGGATTCTTTGAACTTCCCGCTAGCATGTGCACAATAGTGTCTAGTCCCATCAATTTCTTCAAGCAGCACAGCTCCCCAGAATTCATCACTAGCATCTGTCTGCAATATTCTTTTTCCTGTGCTGGGAATCTTTAAAGGAGGGGGGTCTTGTGCTATCTTCTTCAGGGTTTTGACAGCTGTGGTTTGTTCTGGTCCCCAAGGTGGGGGCTTCTTTTGCAAGAGTTTTGACAGCTGGCTGGTATGTTTAGTCACATTTGGGATAAAGTCTCTGATGTAGTTGACGATTCCCAAGAATTGTTGGACTTGTTTGACTGTCATGTTCTCATCAGGGAAGTTGATTAGCCCTTTGGCAATGTGTTCCCTTGGTTGAAAAAACCCATCTTCAAAAACCATTCCAAGAAATTCAATTCTTTTCTTGGCAATAGAGCTCTTTTTTGCTGATAGCATGATTCCCCGATCTTTGATGATTTGAGTGAATTGGGCCAGAAGTGCCTTGTGGGCTTCATTGTCTTTTGAGAACAGTAATATATCATCAATATAAATAAGTGTGGAGTGTAATATGGGCTCAAAGATTTTTGTCATGGCTTTTTGGAAAAGAGACGGGGCTACTTTGAGTCCAAATGGCATTACTGTCCATTGATATTGGGCTTCAGGGATACAGAATGCTGTCTTGTATCTATCTTCAGGGTGGAGCCCAATTTGCCAAAAACCCGCTTTTAGATCGAACTTGCTGAATATTTTTGCTCCGCTTAACCTTTGTGTAGTAACTGAGATTTTTGGTAAGGGAAACTTGTCATCTTGTAAGAAGACATTAAGTGGCTTATAATCAATAACAAGCCTCTTCTTCCCCCTGTTCTGCTCAGCCCTTTTTTCAACATAGAATGCTTGACATGCCCAATTGGATTTGGTTGGTTCAATGAGTCCTTGGACAAGGAGAGCTGCACATTCAGCTCTTGCCAGTTTTAGATCTTCAGGGTTCATTCCTGAATGCGTGGCTTTTGTTGGATTGATGTCTTCATTCTTCTTGAAAGGGAGACGGACATAGAATTCTGGATTTTTCCACAAAGGTGCAGGGTGGTTGAATTGGTCATGACTGTCGCAACAAGCACTGATGAGTAGTTGTTGGATCTCCCTGTATTCCTCTGGAGCTTCTTGGATTTCAAGAATGCTTTGCATCCCTAAAAAAGGCAAAAACTGCCCTTTATAAGTTAAGCCGGTGGGTTTGATATGCATTCCATGGGTTCTGAAGAATGCATCAAATCCAAACAAAACATCTTTGTCTGGGAGGTAGCTTCCCAATACTCTGAGCCAAGTGATCTGGCCTGCAAATATCTCCAATCCAATGGGCTGTTTAGAGATAAGATTGATGGTGAAGATTTCACTGTTGGCTGCTGTGAATGTCTTCGAAATAGGTGCCCACATTTCCTTTGGCAAAACATGTGTCCTTAAGACAGTGGCGCAAGATCCAGTATCTAGCAATGCAACAGCCTTTGTGGGTTTGTCATAGATGGATGTCTTGACTTTTAGATCAAAATGGGGACGAGGAGTGCCATCAATCTGCTTCATTCCTAAGGATCCAAGATATCCAAGTTCTTCTTCTGGGAAATTTGATCCTTTAGGAATCTTTGTAGTAATGGAGGCCATGGGTGGTGCTAAGGAGGATATAGAAAAGATTGACCTTTTTGGTGGAAAGTCTTCTTCTGAATCAGAGTCTTGGAAAACATATTCAGTTTCCCCGTCTTTAACTTCTTGTTCTTCAAGTACTGATTCAAGGTCTTCTCCATCTTCAATGGAAGCTGCATCCATTAAGGATTGAAGCATCTTTATCTCCTTTTTTGTCTTGTGGGGACATGACTTAGCAAAATGTCCTTGCTTTCCACAGATGAAACATCTGTTTGATTTAGTCTGAGGTTTTCTTCTCTTGAAATAACGGTACTTTTGCTTCCTCCTTCCCCTTCTAAAAGTCCTTTGGTGGAATGCCTTGGTAGGCGATCGCCAATGGGTCTTTTTCTTGGTCTTACATTCACATGTGCTTGGCTCTTTGCATTTGATCTTCAAATAGGATTTGCTGCATGCTCCTTTGAGTTTGCTCGAATTCTTGCTGAGCTGTTTGAACATTTGCTGCTGTTCGCACAATTTGTCAAGAGCGGCTAGAGCCAATTGGTATATTTCTCCAATGGTAGTGGTAGCCACTTCTTTGCGAAGAGCCATCATCATTCGGTGTAGCTCTGGCTGGAGTTCATCTGGCAAGGATGCGATAAAGACTTGTTTAAGTGGCGGATTATTATTTCCTCCAAGAGGATAATATTTAGCAGCCATTTTCTTGCAGTGCTTCTCCAAGTCCTTTCTATTAAGTGAGCAACATTTCATTTCAAAGTATTCTTGAGAATTCCTCTTCTGAATGATTGTGATGTCTCCCAAGAATTCTTGGTGTATTATTCCTAGGAACTGTGAAGAGGTACCATTGATGAGTTGGAGTCTTTCATACTCAGACAGGTTATTCACCCATTCTAGGAGGTTGCCAGTCATCCGATTTATGAAGTCTGCAAGGACTTGGCTGCTTGTAAGGTTTGGATTGGCCATGGTGGTTTCAATCCAAGCACTGAATTCATTTAACCTTTCTCTGTACCTTGCTGGTTGAATATCATCAAAGGTGAACCATTTGTTAGAAGTTTTAACCTCAAAGGATCCTGTCTGTGTACGGCTAGATGAAGCTGTTGGTTCATCTCTTTCAGAAGTTATTCCCTCCTCTTCTTCTTCTTCTACAGGATTAACCATGGCTATTGCTGAAAGATCTGCTTTGTAGTCTTCTTCAGACCAATCATCTGTCTCTTCACTGGTTTCAGTAGTCTCCTCTTCAGATTCTTCATTAATTTCTGTGCTATGTGCTTGATTGTCCAAAGAGATCATATTAATTGATCGTCCTGGAGCAGGCGATCCTTCTTTGATGCCCTTATCTTTTGTAGGAACATTTTCTTCTCTGAAAAAATTCCCTGGTTTCCAAGGAGGATGGGGCTTGGGTTGATGAGAGGATTGAGACTGTGATGAATAACTTCGTCCTTGGGGAGAGATGGATTTTTTAGTGTTTGCTTGTCTGGCTAAATGATAAGTGGATTTGAAAATGGAGTCATAATCTGGAGTTTCTGGTGGTGAATATGTTGGGGGAAACAAAACAGGTGAATATGAAGGATATGGTTTAGGATACATGGATAAAGGGTCTATAGCCAGTGCTTGAGGTACAATTGCTTTACTTTTGTCCATCTCAATTTGGCGAAGTTGAGCTTTGACTTGCTCTATCTCTCTATTTTTCTTGTGGAATTCTGGACCAAAGTACCTACTGTCAATATAGGTCTTGCGTTCTTGGTCAAGTTGAAAAGCTTGCCTAGATAGCCGATCTTTGAGATCAGCAACCTGTTCTGCCATGGAGCTTATTTGTGCTGAAAGATCTTCAGTTTTTTCCACAAGAGTGCCGAGGGTGTGATCAATTCGGAGTAAGACCTTATTTTGGCTGACTGCATTGTCTGTATGCCAGTTAAGTACTTCCTCTTGAGGGGTTGTTGCCTGATGCCCATGTGGAGTAATTCCTTGAGGAATCACATAAGGTCTTCTGGTGATTTTCTTTTCATCAGTCTGGGTCACTAGAGGTGGGAATTTCTCTTCATAGGGTCTGAGAGTGGCAATGCATGGGACATTATTGACTGCTTGATAGAGATGATCCATAGAGCCTTTTCTGGACAATCTTGTCTTTTTGAGCATTGGTTTCCTTTTGGTCATTGGGGCTGTGTCAGCGTCGTCAGGAGGCTCAGGTCTTTTGAAGGAGCAGGGTGATGGAAATGACTTCTTCTTCTTTTTCTTGTTCCTCCGTCTTCTCTCATATTCTTCCTCATCAGTGTCACTCCATTGGTTAACACAATCACAATCAGAATCGCACATAGAGGGATCAACATCCCATATAAAGTGACCATTTATATGAGAAACATAAACAGGTTTTCCGTTCTCATAAAAATGCACTGGTGGATCATGTTGGTTGTGAGTTGTTTGCACCTGAACAGGAGAGAAAGCAAGTAGGAGAGAATCACTGAACATGAATCCTACAGACTCGTCAAGCTCTTCACAACCCATACATCACTCTACCTCCCTAAGTATAGACCGATTACCCACTAGTTTAAAGAAAACCCTTGGCAACAAAATTGACCAACTAGTAGAATTCACTCATGTTCCAGAAGACTCCCAAACCCCAGCCACTGAATACCCTCTCATAAGTCCATATTCTTTTTACCAAAGACAAAAGAAATCAACTCTCACCTCCATTCGCCATCTAATCCACAGAAACCCTTCTCCGCCTCCCAAAGAAGTCATCCAGTCTTCCCACCTGCAACAGTGTGGTCTAAAAGCCACTACTGCTGAACAGTACATAACTTTGGAGATTCCTCCAGAACTTATACAAAGTTACCTGAACCAGGGCTACACTCATTTACATCTAGGAGCAGTTAGGCTAATTCTCACTCTTCATGGGAGAAGATCCCTTCTTGTAACAGCCAAAGTCGCTCTTTTAGACACCACCTTCAAAGAATACCAGCATGCATTAATAGGAGCGTTAGTAACCACACTCTCAAATGGAAGTGTCATTCTTACTATAGCCCCTAATTTTACCATGAGACTCTCAGATCCCACGATATGTCAAAGACTAAAGATCCAGATACAGCTGGTTGGAGTAATTCAAGACTCAAATGCTGAACAAGCCACCCTGCATCATCAAGTTCTCTATAGAGTTCAAGATCATGCTCTTGATCTCAATCTCCCAAACACTACAGGAGAAGCATTATTCATGTTCACAGACAATGCAAGAGGACCAGCAATCGTAAACATTCCAAGAATGATTACCACTGATGAACTCTCCTCTATTATTCCATTGGAATGGATTACTGATTATGAGAAAGCCTTCCCGAAAGAACAGATTGATGTTCACACTACAACACCACCAACTATTACTCACAACAGTGATGGGACGGTAACCACTGTCTTTCAGAGACCCGGAATAACCAAGCAAACCTCTCTACGAGGATCATCTTTCAGAAGAATTAACATGATCTCTCCTGTTCAGGTGCAAACAACTCACAACCAACATGATCCACCAGTGCATTTTTATGAGAACGGAAAACCTGTTTATGTTTCTCATATAAATGGTCACTTTATATGGGATGTTGATCCCTCTATGTGCGATTCTGATTGTGATTGTGTTAACCAATGGAGTAACACTGATGAGGAAGAATATGAGAGAAGACGGAGGAACAAGAAGAAGAAGAAGAAGTCATTTCCATCACCCTGCTCCTTCAAAAGACCTGAGCCTCCTGACGACGCTGACACAGCCCCAATGACCAAAAGGAAACCAATGCTCAAAAAGACAAGATTGTCCAGAAAAGGCTCTATGGATCATCTCTATCAAGCAGTCAATAATGTCCCATGCATTGCCACTCTCAGACCCTATGAAGAGGAATTCCCACCTCTAGTGACCCAGACTGATGAAAAGAAAATCACCAGAAGACCTTATGTGATTCCTCAAGGAATTACTCCACATGGGCATCAGGCAACAACCCCTCAAGAGGAAGTACTTAACTGGCATACAGACAATGCAGTCAGCCAAAATAAGGTCTTACTCCGAATTGATCACACCCTCGGCACTCTTGTGGAAAAAACTGAAGATCTTTCAGCACAAATAAGCTCCATGGCAGAACAGGTTACTGATCTCAAAGATCGGCTATCTAGGCAAGCTTTTCAACTTGACCAAGAACTCAAGACCTATATTGACAGTAGGTACTTTGGTCCAGAATTCCACAAGAAAAATACAGAGCTAGAGCAAGTCAAAGCTCAACTTCGCCAAATTGAGATGGACAAAAGTAAAGCAATTGTACCTCAAGCACTGGCTATAGACCCTTTATCCATGTATCCTAAACCATATCCTTCATATTCACCTGTTTTGTTTCCCCCAACATATTCACCACCAGAAACTCCAGATTATGACTCCATTTTCAAATCCACTTATCATTTAGCCAGACAAGCAAACACTAAAAAATCCATCTCTCCCCAAGGACGAAGTTATTCATCACAGTCTCAATCCTCTCATCAACCCAAGCCCCATCCTCCTTGGAAACCAGGGAATTTTTTCAGAGAAGAAAATGTTCCTACAAAAGATAAGGGCATCAAAGAAGGATCGCCTGCTCCAGGACGATCAATTAATATGATCTCTTTGGACAATCAAGCACATAGCACAGAAATTAATGAAGAATCTGAAGAGGAGACTACTGAAACCAGTGAAGAGACAGATGATTGGTCTGAAGAAGACTACAAAGCAGATCTTTCAGCAATAGCCATGGTTAATCCTGTAGAAGAAGAAGAAGAGGAGGGAATAACTTCTGAAAGAGATGAACCAACAGCTTCATCTAGCCGTACACAGACAGGATCCTTTGAGGTTAAAACTTCTAACAAATGGTTCACCTTTGATGATATTCAACCAGCAAGGTACAGAGAAAGGTTAAATGAATTCAGTGCTTGGATTGAAACCACCATGGCCAATCCAAACCTTACAAGCAGCCAAGTCCTTGCAGACTTCATAAATCGGATGACTGGCAACCTCCGAGAATGGGTGAATAACCTGTCTGAGTATGAAAGACTCCAACTCATCAATGGTACCTCTTCACAGTTCCTAGGAATAATACACCAAGAATTCTTGGGAGACATCACAATCATTCAGAAGAGGAATTCTCAAGAATACTTTGAAATGAAATGTTGCTCACTTAACAGAAAGGACTTGGAGAAGCACTGCAAGAAAATGGCTGCTAAATATTATCCTCTTGGAGGAAATAAAAATCCGCCACTTAAACAAGTCTTTATCACATCCTTGCCAGATGAACTCCAGCCAGAGCTACACCGAATGATGATGGCTCTTCGCAAAGAAGTGGCTACCACTACCATTGGAGAAATATACCAACTGGCTCTAGCCGCTCTTGACAAATTGTGCGAACAGCAGCAAATGTTCAAACAGCTCAGCAAGAATTCGAGCAAACTCAAAGGAGCATGCAGCAAATCCTATTTGAAGATCAAATGCAAAGAGCCAAGCACATGTGAATGTAAGACCAAGAAAAAGACCCATTGGCGATCGCCTACCAAGGCATTCCACCAAAGGACTTTTAGAAGGGGAAGGAGGAAGCAAAAGTACCGTTATTTCAAGAGAAGAAAACCTCAGACCAAATCAAACAGATGTTTCATCTGTGGAAAGCAAGGACATTTTGCTAAGTCATGTCCCCACAAGACAAAAAAGGAGATAAAGATGCTTCAATCCTTAATGGATGCAGCTTCCATTGAAGATGGAGAAGACCTTGAATCAGTACTTGAAGAACAAGAAGTTAAAGACGGGGAAACTGAATATGTTTTCCAAGACTCTGATTCAGAAGAAGACTTTCCACCAAAAAGGTCAATCTTTTCTATATCCTCCTTAGCACCACCCATGGCCTCCATTACTCCAAAGATTCCTAAAGGATCAAATTTCCCAGAAGAAGAACTTGGATATCTTGGATCCTTAGGAATGAAGCAGATTGATGGCACTCCTCGTCCCCATTTTGATCTAAAAGTCAAGACATCCATCTATGACAAACCCACAAAGGCTGTTGCATTGCTAGATACTGGATCTTGCGCCACTGTCTTAAGGCCACATGTTTTGCCAAAGGAAATGTGGGCACCTATTTCGAAGACATTCACAGCAGCCAACAGTGAAATCTTCACCATCAATCTTATCTCTAAACAGCCCATTGGATTGGAGATATTTGCAGGCCAGATCACTTGGCTCAGAGTATTGGGAAGCTACCTCCCAGACAAAGATGTTTTGTTTGGATTTGATGCATTCTTCAGAACCCATGGAATGCATATCAAACCCACCGGCTTAACTTATAAAGGGCAGTTTTTGCCTTTTTTAGGGATGCAAAGCATTCTTGAAATCCAAGAAGCTCCAGAGGAATACAGGGAGATCCAACAACTACTCATCAGTGCTTGTTGCGACAGTCATGACCAATTCAACCACCCTGCACCTTTGTGGAAAAATCCAGAATTCTATGTCCGTCTCCCTTTCAAGAAGAATGAAGACATCAATCCAACAAAAGCCACGCATTCAGGAATGAACCCTGAAGATCTAAAACTGGCAAGAGCTGAATGTGCAGCTCTCCTTGTCCAAGGACTCATTGAACCAACCAAATCCAATTGGGCATGTCAAGCATTCTATGTTGAAAAAAGGGCTGAGCAGAACAGGGGGAAGAAGAGGCTTGTTATTGATTATAAGCCACTTAATGTCTTCTTACAAGATGACAAGTTTCCCTTACCAAAAATCTCAGTTACTACACAAAGGTTAAGCGGAGCAAAAATATTCAGCAAGTTCGATCTAAAAGCGGGTTTTTGGCAAATTGGGCTCCACCCTGAAGATAGATACAAGACAGCATTCTGTATCCCTGAAGCCCAATATCAATGGACAGTAATGCCATTTGGACTCAAAGTAGCCCCGTCTCTTTTCCAAAAAGCCATGACAAAAATCTTTGAGCCCATATTACACTCCACACTTATTTATATTGATGATATATTACTGTTCTCAAAAGACAATGAAGCCCACAAGGCACTTCTGGCCCAATTCACTCAAATAATCAAAGATCGGGGAATCATGCTATCAGCAAAAAAGAGCTCTATTGCCAAGAAAAGAATTGAATTTCTTGGAATGGTTTTTGAAGATGGGTTTTTTCAACCAGGGGAACACATTGCCAAAGGGCTAATCAACTTCCCTGATGAGAACATGACAGTCAAACAAGTCCAACAATTCTTGGGAATCGTCAACTACATCAGAGACTTTATCCCATATGTGACTAAACATACCAGCCAGCTGTCAAAACTCTTGCAAAAGAAGCCCCCACCTTGGGGACCAGAACAAACCACAGCTGTCAAAACCCTGAAGAAGATAGCACAAGACCCCCCTCCTTTAAAGATTCCCAGCACAGGAAAAAGAATATTGCAGACAGATGCTAGTGATGAATTCTGGGGAGCTGTGCTGCTTGAAGAAATTGATGGGACTAGACACTATTGTGCACATGCTAGCGGGAAGTTCAAAGAATCCGAAAAACATTACCATGCCACTTACAAAGAGATTCTTGCTGTCAAAAGAGGGATAGAAAAATTCAATTTCCACCTCAGTTCTTATCATTTTACTGTGGAAATGGATAACACCTCTTTCCCATCAATGCTAGAGATCAAGAAAAAGATCTTGCCAGACTCTCAACTCTTGCGATGGAAAGATTGGTTCTCCCGCTATAAATTTGAGGTGAGACACATAAAAGGCCACCAAAACACACTTGCTGATTTCCTTTCCAGGCCAACCAAAGAACCACCTCCCAAGCCAATAGAACCACCTCCCAAGCCAATCCATTACATTTGCATCATGAGTACACACAATCCTTCATACACCATTCCATTCCCTGATTGTCCACTACACAATAACCCATACAGAAGAAAAATTGGTCCTTTTCCTTTCAAAGCAAAACCCCAGACAGGATTTCAGATAGCCTGTCTAGCCAGGCAAACTTTGTTTTACTGGCTACACCAGCTCCTTATTATAACCCAAATCTGTCCAAATCCAAAGTACTTCGACATGGATACCCCTTTTTGCACCATACCAATTATCCAAGGACCTATACCAGAAGAAATGATGTGGTATATCTGGGCTCTGTCTTCTCTCTATCCATGTGCTATCATAATACCACTCTTCCCTGTATATCACATCCTGTGTAACCGCACTGAAGCCCAGTCTCATCTAGTCCGGTTATTTGCTATGTATGCGCCACTTGGGGCATGGAGAGGAATGTTATATAACATGATTGAGCAACACCAATTATGGGATAAACCCTCCAGGACAAAGCGGAAATTCTGTTGCTTTGTCACCCTTCAGAGAGATTATTTCACAGAATGTAAAGCACATACTGTGAATGCACATACCATGAACAAAGTTAATATTGTTGGGTATTCCACCATATGGCCTACAGATGAAAAGACAGTCCTAAATGCCTTGGCTAAATACCTTTGCAAACTTTGGCAGCCTGGACTATTTGGAGAGAGAGATGTAATTGAGGGACTCCCGTTTCAATCAGAGGTCCCACCAATAACCCTCTAGGAGTTTCAGTCCAGATTCATAACTTCAGGAATAATCAATCAATTTGGACAGTACTCTTTTTATGCACCAAGAGACCAACCCAGCACGTCTACACATGTCCCAAACAGAAATTCTGAAGAAGATCTGAATTCTGAAGATCTAGGTGGAAGGGTGTATGCTTTACCACCAAGCCCAACCAGAGTTGATGCAGGAATAACGGATGATGTTGAAGGCCAAAAATCAGACCCATATGACCCATACCTGTTTATGTTTCTCATATAAATGGTCACTTTATATGGGATGTTGATCCCTCTATGTGCGATTCTGATTGTGATTGTGTTAACCAATGGAGTGACACTGATGAGAAAGAATATGAGAGAAGACGGAGGAACAAGAAAAAGAAGAAGAAGTCATTTCCATCACCCTGCTCCTTCAAAAGACCTGAGACTCCTGACGACGCTGACACAGCCCCAATGACCAAAAGGAAACCAATGCTCAAAAAGACAAGATTGTCCAGAAAAGGCTCTATGGATCATCTCTATCAAGCAGTCAATAATGTCCCATGCATTGCCACTCTCAGACCCTATGAAGAGGAATTCCCACCTCTTGTGACCCAGACTGATGAAAAGAAAATCACCAGAAGACCTTATGTGATTCCTCAAGGAATTACTCCACATGGGCATCAGGCAACAACCCCTCAAGAGGAAGTACTTAACTGGCATACAGACAATGCAGTCAGCCAAAATAAGGTCTTACTCCGAATTGATCACACCCTCGGCACTCTTGTGGAAAAAACTGAAGATCTTTCAGCACAAATAAGCTCCATGGCAGAACAGGTTGCTGATCTCAAAGATCGGCTATCTAGGCAAGCTTTTCAACTTGACCAAGAACTCAAGACCTATATTGACAGTAGGTACTTTGGTCCAGAATTCCACAAGAAAAATAAAGAGATAGAGCAAGTCAAAGCTCAACTTCGCCAAATTGAGATGGACAAAAGTAAAGCAATTGTACCTCAAGCACTGGCTATAGACCCTTTATCCATGTATCCTAAACCATATCCTTCATATTCACCTGTTTTGTTTCCCCCAACATATTCACCACCAGAAACTCCAGATTATGACTCCATTTTCAAATCCACTTATCATTTAGCCAGACAAGCAAACACTAAAAAATCCATCTCTCCCCAAGGACGAAGTTATTCATCACAGTCTCAATCCTCTCATCAACTCAAGCCCCATCCTCCTTGGAAACCAGGGAATTTTTTCAGAGAAGAAAATGTTCCTACAAAAGATAAGGGCATCAAAGAAGGATCGCCTGCTCCAGGACGATCAATTAATATGATCTCTTTGGACAATCAAGCACATAGCACAGAAATTAATGAAGAATCTGAAGAGGAGACTACTGAAACCAGTGAAGAGACAGATGATTGGTCTGAAGAAGACTACAAAGCAGATCTTTCAGCAATAGCCATGGTTAATCCTGTAGAAGAAGAAGAAGAGGAGGGAATAACTTCTGAAAGAGATGAACCAACAGCTTCATCTAGCCGTACACAGACAGGATCCTTTGAGGTTAAAACTTCTAACAAATGGTTCACCTTTGATGATATTCAACCAGCAAGGTACAGAGAAAGGTTAAATGAATTCAGTGCTTGGATTGAAACCACCATGGCCAATCCAAACCTTACAAGCAGCCAAGTCCTTGCAGACTTCATAAATCGGATGACTGGCAACCTCCGAGAATGGGTGAATAACCTGTCTGAGTATGAAAGACTCCAACTCATCAATGGTACCTCTTCACAGTTCCTAGGAATAATACACCAAGAATTCTTGGGAGACATCACAATCATTCAGAAGAGGAATTCTCAAGAATACTTTGAAATGAAATGTTGCTCACTTAACAGAAAGGACTTGGAGAAGCACTACAAGAAAATGGCTGCTAAATATTATCCTCTTGGAGGAAATAATAATCCACCACTTAAACAAGTCTTTATCGCATCCTTGCCAGATGAACTCCAGCCAGAGCTACACCGAATGATGATGGCTCTTCGCAAAGAAGTGGCTACCACTACCATTGGAGAAATATACCAATTGGCTCTAGCCGCTCTTGACAAATTTTGCGAACAGCAGCAAATGTTCAAACAGCTCAGCAAGAATTCGAGCAAACTCAAAGGAGCATGCAGCAAATCCTATTTGAAGATCAAATGCAAAGAGCCAAGCACATGTGAATGTAAGACCAAGAAAAAGACCCATTGGCGATCGCCTACCAAGGCATTCCACCAAAGGACTTTTAGAAGGGGAAGGAGGAAGCAAAAGTACCGTTATTTCAAGAGAAGAAAACCTCAGACCAAATCAAACAGATGTTTCATCTGTGGAAAGCAAGGACATTTTGCTAAGTCATGTCCCCACAAGACAAAAAAGGAGATAAAGATGCTTCAATCCTTAATGGATGCAGCTTCCATTGAAGATGGAGAAGACCTTGAATCAGTACTTGAAGAACAAGAAGTTAAAGACGGGGAAACTGAATATGTTTTCCAAGACTCTGATTCAGAAGAAGACTTTCCACCAAAAAGGTCAATCTTTTCTATATCCTCCTTAGCACCACCCATGGCCTCCATTACTACAAAGATTCCTAAAGGATCAAATTTCCCAGAAGAAGAACTTGGATATCTTGGATCCTTAGGAATGAAGCAGATTGATGGCACTCCTCGTCCCCATTTTGATCTAAAAGTCAAGACATCCATCTATGACAAACCCACAAAGGCTGTTGCATTGCTAGATACTGGATCTTGCGCCACTGTCTTAAGGCCACATGTTTTGCCAAAGGAAATGTGGGCACCTATTTCGAAGACATTCACAGCAGCCAACAGTGAAATCTTCACCATCAATCTTATCTCTAAACAGCCCATTGGATTGGAGATATTTGCAGGCCAGATCACTTGGCTCAGAGTATTGGGAAGCTACCTCCCAGACAAAGATGTTTTGTTTGGATTTGATGCATTCTTCAGAACCCATGGAATGCATATCAAACCCACCGGCTTAACTTATAAAGGGCAGTTTTTGCCTTTTTTAGGGATGCAAAGCATTCTTGAAATCCAAGAAGCTCCAGAGGAATACAGGGAGATCCAACAACTACTCATCAGTGCTTGTTGCGACAGTCATGACCAATTCAACCACCCTGCACCTTTGTGGAAAAATCCAGAATTCTATGTCCGTCTCCCTTTCAAGAAGAATGAAGACATCAATCCAACAAAAGCCACGCATTCAGGAATGAACCCTGAAGATCTAAAACTGGCAAGAGCTGAATGTGCAGCTCTCCTTGTCCAAGGACTCATTGAACCAACCAAATCCAATTGGGCATGTCAAGCATTCTATGTTGAAAAAAGGGCTGAGCAGAACAGGGGGAAGAAGAGGCTTGTTATTGATTATAAGCCACTTAATGTCTTCTTACAAGATGACAAGTTTCCCTTACCAAAAATCTCAGTTACTACACAAAGGTTAAGCGGAGCAAAAATATTCAGCAAGTTCGATCTAAAAGCGGGTTTTTGGCAAATTGGGCTCCACCCTGAAGATAGATACAAGACAGCATTCTGTATCCCTGAAGCCCAATATCAATGGACAGTAATGCCATTTGGACTCAAAGTTGCCCCGTCTCTTTTCCAAAAAGCCATGACAAAAATATTTGAGCCCATATTACACTCCACACTTATTTATATTGATGATATATTACTGTTCTCAAAAGACAATGAAGCCCACAAGGCACTTCTGGCCCAATTCACTCAAATCATCAAAGATCGGGGAATCATGCTATCAGCAAAAAGAGCTCTATTGCCAAGAAAAGAATTGAATTTCTTGGAATGGTTTTTGAAGATGGGTTTTTTCAACCAGGGGAACACATTGCCAAAGGGCTAATCAACTTCCCTGATGAGAACATGACAGTCAAACAAGTCCAACAATTCTTGGGAATCGTCAACTACATCAGAGACTTTATCCCAGATGTGACTAAACATACCATCCAGCTGTCAAAACTCTTGCAAAAGAAGCCCCCACCTTGGGGACCAGAACAAACCACAGCTGTCAAAACCCTGAAGAAGATAGCACAAGACCCCCCTCCTTTAAAGATTCCCAGCACAGGAAAGAGAATATTGCAGACAGATGCTAGTGATGAATTCTGGGGAGCTGTGCTGCTTGAAGAAATTGATGGGACTAGAGACTATTGTGCACATGCTAGCGGGAAGTTCAAAGAATCCGAAAAACATTACCATGCCACTTACAAAGAGATTCTTGCTGTCAAAAGAGGGATAGAAAAATTCAATTTCCACCTCAGTTCTTATCATTTTACTGTGGAAATGGATAACACCTCTTTCCCATCAATGCTAGAGATCAAGAAAAAGATCTTGCCAGACTCTCAACTCTTGCGATGGAAAGATTGGTTCTCCCGCTATAAATTTGAGGTGAGACACATAAAAGGCCACCAAAACACACTTGCTGATTTCCTTTCCAGGCCAACCAAAGAACCACCTCCCAAGCCAATAGAACCACCTCCCAAGCTAATAGAACCACCTCCCAAGCCAATCCATTACATTTGCATCATGAGTACACACAATCCTTCATACACCATTCCATTCCCTGATTGTCCACTACACAATAACCCATACAGAAGAAAAATTGGTCCTTTTCCTTTCAAAGCAAAACCCCAGACAGGATTTCAGATAGCCTGTCTAGCCAGGCAAACTTTGTTTTACTGGCTACACCAGCTCCTTATTATAACCCAAATCTGTCCAAATCCAAAGTACTTCGACATGGATACCCCTTTTTGCACCATACCAATTATCCAAGGACCTATACCAGAAGAAATGATGTGGTATATCTGGGCTCTGTCTTCTCTCTATCCATGTGCTATCATAATACCACTCTTCCCTGTATATCACATCCTGTGTAACCGCACTGAAGCCCAGTCTCATCTAGTACGGTTATTTGCTATGTATGCGCCACTTGGGGCATGGAGGGGAATGATATATAACATGATTGAGCAACACCAATTATGGGATAAACCCTCCAGGACAAAGCGGAAATTCTGTTGCTTTGTCACCCTTCAGAGAGATTATTTCACAGAATGTAAAGCACATACTGTGAATGCACATACCATGAACAAAGTTAATATTGTTGGGTATTCCACCATATGGCCTACAGATGAAAAGACAGTCCTAAATGCCTTGGCTAAATACCTTTGCAAACTTTGGCAGCCTGGACTATTTGGAGAGAGAGATGTAATTGAGGGACTCCCGTTTCAATCAGAGGTCCCACCAATAACCCTCCAGGAGTTTCAGTCCAGATTCATAACTTCAGGAATAATCAATCAATTTGGACAGTACTCTTTTTATGCACCAAGAGACCAACCCAGCACGTCTACACATGTCCCAAACAGAAATTCTGAAGAAGATCTGAATTCTGAAGATCTAGGTGGAAGGGTGTATGCTTTACCACCAAGCCCAACCAGAGTTGATGCAGGAATAACGGATGATGTTGAAGGCCAAAAATCAGACCCATATGACCCATACCTGCAAGATGCCCAAGATCCAAATGAAGGAAATACTGAAGACCCATTTCTCTACCTAGGGACTACCAATCCAGCTTCTGATTCATCATTCTCAGATGGAGATAGGACCCTTCCAGAAGACTATTTCAAACCGTCCCTTTATTAAAGCAATGGCCCCACTATGTATAATTATTAAGTGTGCTAGAATAAAGTGACTTTCGTCACATGTCTCAGAAAAGTTAGAAGATAAGGCTTATCCTTATCCTCCAGTTGGCATTGTAAGATAGGTTTGTTTAGATTTCGTAAGATAAGGCTTATCCTTATCCTCCAGTTGGCATTGTAAGATAGGTTTGTTTAGATTTTGTAAGATATCAGTTCTATCTAGAGACCTCTATAAAATGAGGAACTCATCCCCATTTGTAATCAGACTTGAATGAACATTGTAATATATCCACTTTTTCTATCTTACAAAATGTTCTAAAAATTCTCGTTCTCTCTCTGAAAGCTTAGCTAGTGTTATTTCCTTCTTCCTCAATCCAGTGCCATAAAAGTATGCTCTGAGCTTGCCTCTAAAAGAGGATCCTGCTCATCAGAAAATGGCATGGAAAGGATCCATGGGAATTTCTCATAGTGGAAAAGGGACTCAATGTTATAATGCTAAGTTTTGCTCGGACCCTTTAATCTCACTCGTTTTCATGGTTACAAATAGTGATTGGGATAAGCAAACAATGTATTGTTTCATTGTTCTATTGAAGTACTGGAGATTCACCCCTGTGGTATCAGAGCCTCAGGTTGATAAGAGGAAGAAGAAGGTATTACTAGTGAAAGCAAGTAGGAGAGAATCACTGAACATGAATCCTACAGACTCGTCAAGCTCTTCACAACCCATACATCACTCTACCTCCCTAAGTATAGACCGATTACCCACTAGTTTAAAGAAAACCCTTGGCAACAAAATTGACCAACTAGTAGAATTCACTCATGTTCCAGAAGACTCCCGAACCCCAGCCACTGAATACCCTCTCATAAGTCCATATTCTTTTTACCAAAGACAAAAGAAATCAACTCTCACCTCCATTCGCCATCTATTCCACAGAAACCCTTCTCCGCCTCCCAAAGAAGTCATCCAGTCTTCCCACCTGCAACAGTGTGGTCTAAAAGCCACTACTGCTGAACAGTACATAACTTTGGAGATTGCTCCAGAACTTATACAAAGTTACCTGAACCAGGGCTACACTCATTTACATCTAGGAGCAGTTAGGCTAATTCTCACTCTTCATGGGAGAAGATCCCTTCCTGTAATAGCCAAAGTCGCTCTTTTAGACACCACCTTCAAAGAATACCAGCATGGATTAATAGGAGCGTTAGTAACCACACTCTCAAATGGAAGTGTCATTCTTACTATAGCCCCTAATTTTACCATGAGACTCTCAGATCCCACGATATGTCAAAGACTAAAGATCCAGATACAGCTGGTTGAAGTAATTCAAGACTCAAATGCTGAACAAGCCACCCTGCATCATCAAGTTCTCTATAGAGTTCAAGATCATGCTCTTGATCTCAATCTCCCAAACACTACAGGAGAAGCATTATTCATGTTCACAGACAATGCAAGAGGACCAGCAATCGTAAACATTCCAAGAATGATTACCACTGACGAACTCTCCTCTATTATTCCATCGGAATGGATTACTGATTATGAGAAAGCCTTCCCGAAAGAACAGATTGATGTTCACACTACAACACCACCAACTATTACTCACAACAGTGATGGGACGGTAACCACTGTCTTTCAGAGACCCGGAATAACCAAGCAAACCTCTCTACGAGGATCATCTTTCAGAAGAATTAACATGATCTCTCCTGTTTCGGTGCAAACAACTCACAACCAACATGATCCACCAGTGCATTTTTATGAGAACGGAAAACCTGTTTATGTTTCTCATATAAATGGTCACTTTATATGGGATGTTGATCCCTCTATGTGCGATTCTGATTGTGATTGTGTTAACCAATGGAGTGACACTGATGAGGAAGAATATGAGAAAAGACGGAGGAACAAGAAAAAGAAGAAGAAGTCATTTCCATCACCCTGCTCCTTCAAAAGACCTGAGCCTCCTGACGACGCTGACACAGCCCCAATGACCAAAAGGAAACCAATGCTCAAAAAGACAAGATTGTCCAGAAAAGGCTCTATGGATCATCTCTATCAAGCAGTCAATAATGTCCCATGCATTGCCACTCTCAGACCCTATGAAGAGGAATTCCCACCTCTAGTGACCCAGACTGATGAAAAGAAAATCACCAGAAGACCTTATGTGATTCCTCAAGGAATTACTCCACATGGGCATCAGGCAACAACCCCTCAAGAGGAAGTACTTAACTGGCATACAGACAATGCAGTCAGCCAAAATAAGGTCTTACTCCGAATTGATCACACCCTCGGCACTCTTGTGGAAAAAACTGAAGATCTTTCAGCACAAATAAGCTCCATGGCAGAACAGGTTGCTGATCTCAAAGATCGGCTATCTAGGCAAGCTTTTCAACTTGACCAAGAACTCAAGACCTATATTGACAGTAGGTACTTTGGTCCAGAATTCCACAAGAAAAATAGAGAGCTAGAGCAAGTCAAAGCTCAACTTCGCCAAATTGAGATGGACAAAAATAAAGCAATTGTACTTCAAGCACTGGCTATAGACCCTTTATCCATGTATCCTAAACCATATCCTTCATATTCACCTGTTTTGTTTCCCCCAACATATTCACCACCAGAAACTCCAGATTATGACTCCATTTTCAAATCCACTTATCATTTAGCCAGACAAGCAAACACTAAAAAATCCATCTCTCCCCAAGGACGAAGTTATTCATCACAGTCTCAATCCTCTCATCAACCCAAGCCCCATCCTCCTTGGAAACCAGGGAATTTTTTCAGAGAAGAAAATGTTCCTACAAAAGATAAGGGCATCAAAGAAGGATCGCCTGCTCCAGGACGATCAATTAATATGATCTCTTTGGACAATCAAGCACATAGCACAGAAATTAATGAAGAATCTGAAGAGGAGACTACTGAAACCAGTGAAGAGACAGATGATTGGTCTGAAGAAGACTACAAAGCAGATCTTTCAGCAATAGCCATGGTTAATCCTGTAGAAGAAGAAGAAGAGGAGGGAATAACTTCTGAAAGAGATGAACCAACAGCTTCATCTAGCCGTACACAGACAGGATCCTTTGAGGTTAAAACTTCTAACAAATGGTTCACCTTTGATGATATTCAACCAGCAAGGTACAGAGAAAGGTTAAATGAATTCAGTGCTTGGATTGAAACCACCATGGCCAATCCAAACCTTACAAGCAGCCAAGTCCTTGCAGACTTCATAAATCGGATGACTGGCAACCTCCGAGAATGGGTGAATAACCTGTCTGAGTATGAAAGACTCCAACTCATCAATGGTACCTCTTCACAGTTCCTAGGAATAATACACCAAGAATTCTTGGGAGACATCACAATCATTCAGAAGAGGAATTCTCAAGAATACTTTGAAATGAAATGTTGCTCACTTAACAGAAAGGACTTGGAGAAGCACTACAAGAAAATGGCTGCTAAATATTATCCTCTTGGAGGAAATAATAATCCGCCACTTAAACAAGTCTTTATCGCATCCTTGCCAGATGAACTCCAGCCAGAGCTACACCGAATGATGATGGCTCTTCGCAAAGAAGTGGCTACCACTTCCATTGGAGAAATATACCAATTGGCTCTAGCCGCTCTTGACAAATTGTGCGAACAGCAGCAAATGTTCAAACAGCTCAGCAAGAATTCGAGCAAACTCAAAGGAGCATGCAGCAAATCCTATTTGAAGATCAAATGCAAAGAGCCAAGCACATGTGAATGTAAGACCAAGAAAAAGACCCATTGGCGATCGCCTACCAAGGCATTCCACCAAAGGACTTTTAGAAGGGGAAGGAGGAAGCAAAAGTACCGTTATTTCAAGAGAAGAAAACCTCAGACCAAATCAAACAGATGTTTCATCTGTGGAAAGCAAGGACATTTTGCTAAGTCATGTCCCCACAAGACAAAAAAGGAGATAAAGATGCTTCAATCCTTAATGGATGCAGCTTCCATTGAAGATGGAGAAGACCTTGAATCAGTACTTGAAGAACAAGAAGTTAAAGACGGGGAAACTGAATATGTTTTCCAAGACTCTGATTCAGAAGAAGACTTTCCACCAAAAAGGTCAATCTTTTCTATATCCTCCTTAGCACCACCCATGGCCTCCATTACTACAAAGATTCCTAAAGGATCAAATTTCCCAGAAGAAGAACTTGGATATCTTGGATCCTTAGGAATGAAGCAGATTGATGGCACTCCTCGTCCCCATTTTGATCTAAAAGTCAAGACATCCATCTATGACAAACCCACAAAGGCTGTTGCATTGCTAGATACTGGATCTTGCGCCACTGTCTTAAGGCCACATGTTTTGCCAAAGGAAATGTGGGCACCTATTTCGAAGACATTCACAGCAGCCAACAGTGAAATTTTCACCATCAATCTTATCTTTAAACAGCCCATTGGATTGGAGATATTTGCAGGCCAGATCACTTGGCTCAGAGTATTGGGAAGCTACCTCCCAGACAAAGATGTTTTGTTTGGATTTGATGCATTCTTCAGAACCTATGGAATGCATATCAAACCCACCGGCTTAACTTATAAAGGGCAGTTTTTGCCTTTTTTAGGGATGCAAAGCATTCTTGAAATCCAAGAAGCTCCAGAGGAATACAGGGAGATCCAACAACTACTCATCAGTGCTTGTTGCGACAGTCATGACCAATTCAACCACCCTGCACCTTTGTGGAAAAATCCAGAATTCAATGTCCGTCTCCCTTTCAAGAAGAATGAAGACATCAATCCAACAAAAGCCACGCATTCAGGAATGAACCCTGAAGATCTAAAACTGGCAAGAGCTGAATGTGCAGCTCTCCTTGTCCAAGGACTCATTGAACCAACCAAATCCAATTGGGCATGTCAAGCATTCTATGTTGAGAAAAGGGCTGAGCAGAACAGGGGGAAGAAGAGGCTTGTTATTGATTATAAGCCACTTAATGTCTTCTTACAAGATGACAAGTTTCCCTTACCAAAAATCTCAGTTACTACACAAAGGTTAAGCGGAGCAAAAATATTCAGCAAGTTCGATCTAAAAGCGGGTTTTTGGCAAATTGGGCTCCACCCTGAAGATAGATACAAGACAGCATTCTGTATCCCTGAAGCCCAATATCAATGGACAGTAATGCCATTTGGACTCAAAGTAGCCCCGTCTCTTTTCCAAAAAGCCATGACAAAAATCTTTGAGCCCATATTACACTCCACACTTATTTATATTGATGATATATTACTGTTCTCGAAAGACAATGAAGCCCACAAGGCACTTCTGGCCCAATTCACTCAAATCATCAAAGATCGGGGATTCATGCTATCAACAAAAAAGAGCTTGACGAGTCTGTAGGATTCATGTTCAGTGATTCTCTCCTACTTGCTTTCACTAGTAATACCTTCTTCTTCCTCTTATCAACCTGAGGCTCTGATACCACAGGGGTGAATCTCCAGTACTTCAGGAGAACAATGAAACAATACATTGTTTACTTATCCCAATCACTCTTTGTAACCATGAAAACGAGTGAGATTAAAGGGTCCGAGCAAAACTTAGCATTATAACATTGAGTCCCTTTTCCACTATGAGAAATTCCCATGGATCCTTTCCATGCCATTTTCTGATGAGCAGGATCCTCTTTTAGAGGCAAGCTCAGAGCATACTTTTATGGCACTGGATTGAGGAAGAAGGAAATAACACTAGCTAAGCTTTCAGAGAGAGAACGAGAATTTTTAGAACATTTTGTAAGATAGAAAAAGTGGATATATTACAATGTTCATTCAAGTCTGATTACAAATGGGGATGAGTTCCTCATTTTATAGAGGTCTCTAGATAGAACTGATATCTTACAAAATCTAAACAAACCTATCTTACAATGCCAACTGGAGGATAAGGATAAGCCTTATCTTACGAAATCTAAACAAACCTATCTTACAATGCCAACTGGAGGATAAGGATAAGCCTTATCTTCTAACTTTTCTGAGACATGTGACGAAAGTCACTTTATTCTAGCACACTTAATAATTATACATAGTGGGGCCATTGCTTTAATAAAGGGACGGTTTGAAATAGTCTTCTGGAAGGGTCCCATCTCCATCTGAGAATGATGAATCAGAAGCTGGATTGGTAGTCCCTAGGTAGAGAAATGGGTCTTCAGTATTTCCTTCATTTGGATCTTGGGCATCTTGCAGGTATGGGTCATATGGGTCTGATTTTTGGCCTTCAACATCATCCGTTATTCCTGCATCAACTCTGGTTGGGCTTGGTGGTAAAGCATACACCCTTCCACCTAGATCTTCAGAATTCAGATCTTCTTCAGAATTTCTGTTTGGGACATGTGTAGACGTGCTGGGTTGGTCTCTTGGTGCATAAAAAGAGTACTGTCCAAATTGATTGATTATTCCTGAAGTTATGAATCTGGACTGAAACTCCTGGAGGGTTATTGGTGGGACCTCTGATTGAAACGGGAGTCCCTCAATCACATCTCTCTTTCCAAATAGTCCAGGCTGCCAAAGTTTGCAAAGGTATTTAGCCAAGGCATTTAGGATTGTCTTTTCATCTGTAGGCCATATGGTGGAATACCCAACAATATTAACTTTGTTCATGGTATGTGCATTCACAGTATGTGCTTTACATTCTGTGAAATAATCTCTCTGAAGGGTGACAAAGCAACAGAATTTCCGCTTTGTCCTGGAGGGTTTATCCCATAATTGGTGTTGCTCAATCATGTTATATAACATTCCTCTCCATGCCCCAAGTGGCGCATACATAGCAAATAACCGGACTAGATGAGACTGGGCTTCAGTGCGGTTACACAGGATGTGATATACAGGGAAGAGTGGTATTATGATAGCACATGGATAGAGAGAAGACAGAGCCCAGATATACCACATCATTTCTTCTGGTATAGGTCCTTGGATAATTGGTATGGTGCAAAAAGGGGTATCCATGTCGAAGTACTTTGGATTTGGACAGATTTGGGTTATAATAAGGAGCTGGTGTAGCCAGTAAAACAAAGTTTGCCTGGCTAGACAGGCTATCTGAAATCCTGTCTGGGGTTTTGCTTTGAAAGGAAAAGGACCAATTTTTCTTCTGTATGGGTTATTGTGTAGTGGACAATCAGGGAATGGAATGGTGTATGAAGGATCGTGTGTACTCATGATGCAAATGTAATGGATTGGCTTGGGAGGTGGTTCTATTGGCTTGGGAGGTGGTTCTTTGGTTGGCCTGGAAAGGAAATCAGCAAGTGTGTTTTGGTGGCCTTTTATGTGTCTCACCTCAAATTTATAGCGGGAGAACCAATCTTTCCATCGCAAGAGTTGAGAGTCTGGCAAGATCTTTTTCTTGATCTCTAGCATTGATGGGAAAGAGGTGTTATCCATTTCCACAGTAAAATGATAAGAACTGAGGTGGAAATTGAATTTTTTTATCCCTCTTCTGAATGATTGTGATGTCTCCCAAGAATTCTTGGTGTATTATTCCTAGGAACTATGAAGAGGTACCATTGATGAGTTGGAGTCTTTCATACTCAGACAGGTTATTCACCCATTCTCGGAGGTTGCCAGTCATCCGATTTATGAAGTCTGCAAGGACTTGGCTGCTTGTAAGGTTTGGATTGGCCATGGTGGTTTCAATCCAAGCACTGAATTCATTTAACCTTTCTCTGTTCCTTGCTGGTTGAATATCATCAAAGGTGAACCATTTGTTAGAAGTTTTAACCTCAAAGGATCCTGTCTGTGTACGGCTAGATGAAGCTGTTGGTTCATCTCTTTCAGAAGTTATTCCCTCCTCTTCTTCTTCTTCTACAGGATTAACCATGGCTATTGCTGAAAGATCTGCTTTGTAGTCTTCTTCAGACCAATCATCTGTCTCTTCACTGGTTTCAGTAGTCTCCTCTTCAGATTCTTCATTAATTTCTGTGCTATGTGCTTGATTGTCCAAAGAGATCATATTAATTGATCGTCCTGGAGCAGGCGATCCTTCTTTGATGCCCTTATCTTTTGTAGGAACATTTTCTTCTCTGAAAAAATTCCCTGGTTTCCAAGGAGGACGGGGCTTGGGTTGATGAGAGGATTGAGACTGTGATGAATAACTTCGTCCTTGGGGAGAGATGGATTTTTTAGTGTTTGCTTGTCTGGCTAAATGATAAGTGGATTTGAAAATGGAGTCATAATCTGGAGTTTCTGGTGGTGAATATGTTGGGAGAAACAAAACAGGTGAATATGAATGATATGGTTTAGGATACATGGATAAAGGGTCTATAGCCAGTGCTTGAGGTACAATTGCTTTACTTTTGTCCATCTCAATTTGGCGAAGTTGAGCTTTGACTTGCTCTAGCTCTCTATTTTTCTTGTGGAATTCTGGACCAGAGTACCTACTGTCAATATAGGTCTTGAGTTCTTGGTCAAGTTGAAAAGCTTGCCTAGATAGCCGATCTTTGAGATCAGCAACCTGTTCTGCCATGGAGCTTATTTGTGCTGAAAGATCTTCAGTTTTTTCCACAAGAGTGCCGAGGGTGTGATCAATTCGGAGTAAGACCTTATTTTGGCTGACTGCATTGTCTGTATGCCAGTTAAGTACTTCCTCTTGAGGGGTTGTTGCCTGATGCCCATGTGGAGTAATTCCTTGAGGAATCACATAAGGTCTTCTGGTGATTTTCTTTTCATCAGTCTGGGTCACTAGAGGTGGGAATTCCTCTTCATAGGGTCTGAGAGTGGCAATGCATGGGACATTATTGACTGCTTGATAGAGATGATCCATAGAGCCTTTTCTGGACAATCTTGTCTTTTTGAGCATTGGTTTCCTTTTGGTCATTGGGGCTGTGTCAGCGTCGTCAGGAGGCTCAGGTCTTTTGAAGGAGCAGGGTGATGGAAATGACTTCTTCTTCTTTTTCTTGTTCCTCCGTCTTCTCTCATATTCTTCCTCATCAGTGTCACTCCATTGGTTAACACAATCACAATCAGAATCGCACATAGAGGGATCAACATCCCATATAAAGTGACCATTTATATGAGAAACATAAACAGGTTTTCCGTTCTCATAAAAATGCACTGGTGGATCATGTTGGTTGTGAGTTGTTTGCACCTGAACAGGAGAGATCATGTTAATTCTTCTGAAAGATGATCCTCGTAGAGAGGTTTGCTTGGTTATTCCGGGTCTCTGAAAGACAGTGGTTACCGTCCCATCACTGTTGTGAGTAATAGTTGGTGGTGTTGTAGTGTGAACATCAATCTGTTCTTTCGGGAAGGCTTTCTCATAATCAGTAATCCATTCCAATGGAATAATAGAGGAGAGTTCATCAGTGGTAATCATTCTTGGAATGTTTACGATTGCTGGTCCTCTTGCATTGTCTGTGAACATGAATAATGCTTCTCTTGTAGTGTTTGGGAGATTGAGATCAAGAGCATGATCTTGAACTCTATAGAGAACTTGATGATGCAGGGTGGCTTGTTCAGCATTTGAGTCTTGAATTACTCCAACCAGCTGTATCTGGATCTTTAGTCTTTGACATATCGTGGGATCTGAGAGTCTCATGGTAAAATTAGGGGCTATAGTAAGAATGACACTTCCATTTGAGAGTGTGGTTACTAACGCTCCTATTAATGCATGCTGGTATTCTTTGAAGGTGGTGTCTAAAAGAGCGACTTTGGCTGTTACAGGAAGGGATCTTCTCCCATGAAGAGTGAGAATTAGCCTAACTGCTCCTAGATGTAAATGAGTGTAGCCCTGGTTCAGGTAACTTTGTATAAGTTCTGGAGGAATCTCCAAAGTTATGTACTGTTCAGCAGTAGTGGCTTTTAGACCACACTGTTGCAGGTGGGAAGACTGGATGACTTCTTTGGGAGGCGGAGAAGGGTTTCTGTGGATTAGATGGCGAATGGAGGTGAGAGTTGATTTCTTTTGTCTTTGGTAAAAAGAATATGGACTTATGAGAGGGTATTCAGTGGCTGGGGTTCGGGAGTCTTCTGGAACATGAGTGAATTCTACTAGTTGGTCAATTTTGTTGCCAAGGGTTTTCTTTAAACTAGTGGGTAATCGGTCTATACTTAGGGAGGTAGAGTGATGTATGGGTTGTGAAGAGCTTGACGAGTCTGTAGGATTCATGTGCAGTGATTCTATCCTACTTGCTTTCACTAGTAATACCTTCTTCTTCCTCTTATCAACCTGAGGCTCTGATACCACAGGGGTGAATCTCCAGTACTTCAGGAGAACAATGAAACAATACATTGTTTACTTATCCCAATCACTCTTTGTAACCATGAAAACGAGTGAGATTAAAGGGTCCGAGCAAAACTTAGCATTATAACATTGAGTCCCTTTCCCACTATGAGAAATTCCCATGGATCCTTTCCATGCCATTTTCTGATGAGCAGGATCCTCTTTTAGAGGCAAGCTCAGAGCATACTTTTATGGCACTGGATTGAGGAAGAAGGAAATAACACTAGCTAAGCTTTCAGAGAGAGAACGAGAATTTTTAGAACATTTTGTAAGATAGAAAAAGTGGATATATTACAATGTTCATTCAAGTCTGATTACAAATGGGGATGAGTTCCTCATTTTATAGAGGTCTCTAGATAGAACTGATATCTTACAAAATCTAAACAAACCTATCTTACAATGCCAACTGGAGGATAAGGATAAGCCTTATCTTACGAAATCTAAACAAACCTATCTTACAATGCCAACTGGAGGATAAGGATAAGCCTTATCTTCTAACTTTTCTGAGACATGTGACGAAAGTCACTTTATTCTAGCACACTTAATAATTATACATAGTGGGGCCATTGCTTTAATAAAGGGACGGTTTGAAATAGTCTTCTGGAAGGGTCCCATCTCCATCTGAGAATGATGAATCAGAAGCTGGATTGGTAGTCCCTAGGTAGAGAAATGGGTCTTCAGTATTTCCTTCATTTGGATCTTGGGCATCTTGCAGGTATGGGTCATATGGGTCTGATTTTTGGCCTTCAACATCATCCGTTATTCCTGCATCAACTCTGGTTGGGCTTGGTGGTAAAGCATACACCCTTCCACCTAGATCTTCAGAATTCAGATCTTCTTCAGAATTTCTGTTTGGGACATGTGTAGACGTGCTGGGTTGGTCTCTTGGTGCATAAAAGAGTACTGTCCAAATTGATTGATTATTCCTGAAGTTATGAATCTGGACTGAAACTCCTGGAGGGTTATTGGTGGGACCTCTGATTGAAACGGGAGTCCCTCAATTACATCTCTCTCTCCAAATAGTCCAGGCTGCCAAAGTTTGCAAAGGTATTTAGCCAAGGCATTTAGGACTGTCTTTTCATCTGTAGGCCATATGGTGGAATACCCAACAATATTAACTTTGTTCATGGTATGTGCATTCACAGTATGTGCTTTACATTCTGTGAAATAATCTCTCTGAAGGGTGACAAAGCAACAGAATTTCCGCTTTGTCCTGGAGGGTTTATCCCATAATTGGTGTTGCTCAATCATGTTATATAACATTCCTCTCCATGCCCCAAGTGGCGCATACATAGCAAATAACCGGACTAGATGAGACTGGGCTTCAGTGCGGTTACACAGGATGTGATATACAGGGAAGAGTGGTATTATGATAGCACATGGATAGAGAGAAGACAGAGCCCAGATATACCACATCATTTCTTCTGGTATAGGTCCTTGGATAATTGGTATGGTGCAAAAAGGGGTATCCATGTCGAAGTACTTTGGATTTGGACAGATTTGGGTTATAATAAGGAGCTGGTGTAGCCAGTAAAACAAAGTTTGCCTGGCTAGACAGGCTATCTGAAATCCTGTCTGGGGTTTTGCTTTGAAAGGAAAAGGACCAATTTTTCTTCTGTATGGGTTATTGTGTAGTGGACAATCAGGGAATGGAATGGTGTATGAAGGATCGTGTGTACTCATGATGCAAATGTAATGGATTGGCTTGGGAGGTGGTTCTATTGGCTTGGGAGGTGGTTCTTTGGTTGGCCTGGAAAGGAAATCAGCAAGTGTGTTTTGGTGGCCTTTTATGTGTCTCACCTCAAATTTATAGCGGGAGAACCAATCTTTCCATCGCAAGAGTTGAGAGTCTGGCAAGATCTTTTTCTTGATCTCTAGCATTGATGGGAAAGAGGTGTTATCCATTTCCACAGTAAAATGATAAGAACTGAGGTGGAAATTGAATTTTTTATCCCTCTTCTGAATGATTGTGATGTCTCCCAAGAATTCTTGGTGTATTATTCCTAGGAACTATGAAGAGGTACCATTGATGAGTTGGAGTCTTTCATACTCAGACAGGTTATTCACCCATTCTCGGAGGTTGCCAGTCATCCGATTTATGAAGTCTGCAAGGACTTGGCTGCTTGTAAGGTTTGGATTGGCCATGGTGGTTTCAATCCAAGCACTGAATTCATTTAACCTTTCTCTGTTCCTTGCTGGTTGAATATCATCAAAGGTGAACCATTTGTTAGAAGTTTTAACCTCAAAGGATCCTGTCTGTGTACGGCTAGATGAAGCTGTTGGTTCATCTCTTTCAGAAGTTATTCCCTCCTCTTCTTCTTCTTCTACAGGATTAACCATGGCTATTGCTGAAAGATCTGCTTTGTAGTCTTCTTCAGACCAATCATCTGTCTCTTCACTGGTTTCAGTAGTCTCCTCTTCAGATTCTTCATTAATTTCTGTGCTATGTGCTTGATTGTCCAAAGAGATCATATTAATTGATCGTCCTGGAGCAGGCGATCCTTCTTTGATGCCCTTATCTTTTGTAGGAACATTTTCTTCTCTGAAAAAATTCCCTGGTTTCCAAGGAGGACGGGGCTTGGGTTGATGAGAGGATTGAGACTGTGATGAATAACTTCGTCCTTGGGGAGAGATGGATTTTTTAGTGTTTGCTTGTCTGGCTAAATGATAAGTGGATTTGAAAATGGAGTCATAATCTGGAGTTTCTGGTGGTGAATATGTTGGGAGAAACAAAACAGGTGAATATGAATGATATGGTTTAGGATACATGGATAAAGGGTCTATAGCCAGTGCTTGAGGTACAATTGCTTTACTTTTGTCCATCTCAATTTGGCGAAGTTGAGCTTTGACTTGCTCTAGCTCTCTATTTTTCTTGTGGA
The DNA here is from genome assembly GCF_003086295.3 of Arachis hypogaea. Classification (NCBI taxonomy): domain Eukaryota; kingdom Viridiplantae; phylum Streptophyta; class Magnoliopsida; order Fabales; family Fabaceae; genus Arachis; species Arachis hypogaea. Next base: position 8,155,996 of record NC_092036.1, on the reverse strand, counting down.
ATTCTGGACCAGAGTACCTACTGTCAATATAGGTCTTGAGTTCTTGGTCAAGTTGAAAAGCTTGCCTAGATAGCCGATCTTTGAGATCAGCAACCTGTTCTGCCATGGAGCTTATTTGTGCTGAAAGATCTTCAGTTTTTTCCACAAGAGTGCCGAGGGTGTGATCAATTCGGAGTAAGACCTTATTTTGGCTGACTGCATTGTCTGTATGCCAGTTAAGTACTTCCTCTTGAGGGGTTGTTGCCTGATGCCCATGTGGAGTAATTCCTTGAGGAATCACATAAGGTCTTCTGGTGATTTTCTTTTCATCAGTCTGGGTCACTAGAGGTGGGAATTCCTCTTCATAGGGTCTGAGAGTGGCAATGCATGGGACATTATTGACTGCTTGATAGAGATGATCCATAGAGCCTTTTCTGGACAATCTTGTCTTTTTGAGCATTGGTTTCCTTTTGGTCATTGGGGCTGTGTCAGCGTCGTCAGGAGGCTCAGGTCTTTTGAAGGAGCAGGGTGATGGAAATGACTTCTTCTTCTTTTTCTTGTTCCTCCGTCTTCTCTCATATTCTTCCTCATCAGTGTCACTCCATTGGTTAACACAATCACAATCAGAATCGCACATAGAGGGATCAACATCCCATATAAAGTGACCATTTATATGAGAAACATAAACAGGTTTTCCGTTCTCATAAAAATGCACTGGTGGATCATGTTGGTTGTGAGTTGTTTGCACCTGAACAGGAGAGATCATGTTAATTCTTCTGAAAGATGATCCTCGTAGAGAGGTTTGCTTGGTTATTCCGGGTCTCTGAAAGACAGTGGTTACCGTCCCATCACTGTTGTGAGTAATAGTTGGTGGTGTTGTAGTGTGAACATCAATCTGTTCTTTCGGGAAGGCTTTCTCATAATCAGTAATCCATTCCAATGGAATAATAGAGGAGAGTTCATCAGTGGTAATCATTCTTGGAATGTTTACGATTGCTGGTCCTCTTGCATTGTCTGTGAACATGAATAATGCTTCTCTTGTAGTGTTTGGGAGATTGAGATCAAGAGCATGATCTTGAACTCTATAGAGAACTTGATGATGCAGGGTGGCTTGTTCAGCATTTGAGTCTTGAATTACTCCAACCAGCTGTATCTGGATCTTTAGTCTTTGACATATCGTGGGATCTGAGAGTCTCATGGTAAAATTAGGGGCTATAGTAAGAATGACACTTCCATTTGAGAGTGTGGTTACTAACGCTCCTATTAATGCATGCTGGTATTCTTTGAAGGTGGTGTCTAAAAGAGCGACTTTGGCTGTTACAGGAAGGGATCTTCTCCCATGAAGAGTGAGAATTAGCCTAACTGCTCCTAGATGTAAATGAGTGTAGCCCTGGTTCAGGTAACTTTGTATAAGTTCTGGAGGAATCTCCAAAGTTATGTACTGTTCAGCAGTAGTGGCTTTTAGACCACACTGTTGCAGGTGGGAAGACTGGATGACTTCTTTGGGAGGCGGAGAAGGGTTTCTGTGGATTAGATGGCGAATGGAGGTGAGAGTTGATTTCTTTTGTCTTTGGTAAAAAGAATATGGACTTATGAGAGGGTATTCAGTGGCTGGGGTTCGGGAGTCTTCTGGAACATGAGTGAATTCTACTAGTTGGTCAATTTTGTTGCCAAGGGTTTTCTTTAAACTAGTGGGTAATCGGTCTATACTTAGGGAGGTAGAGTGATGTATGGGTTGTGAAGAGCTTGACGAGTCTGTAGGATTCATGTGCAGTGATTCTATCCTACTTGCTTTCACTAGTAATACCTTCTTCTTCCTCTTATCAACCTGAGGCTCTGATACCACAGGGGTGAATCTCCAGTACTTCAGGAGAACAATGAAACAATACATTGTTTACTTATCCCAATCACTCTTTGTAACCATGAAAACGAGTGAGATTAAAGGGTCCGAGCAAAACTTAGCATTATAACATTGAGTCCCTTTTCCACTATGAGAAATTCCCATGGATCCTTTCCATGCCATTTTCTGATGAGCAGGATCCTCTTTTAGAGGCAAGCTCAGAGCATACTTTTATGGCACTGGATTGAGGAAGAAGGAAATAACACTAGCTAAGCTTTCAGAGAGAGAACGAGAATTTTTAGAACATTTTGTAAGATAGAAAAAGTGGATATATTACAATGTTCATTCAAGTCTGATTACAAATGGGGATGAGTTCCTCATTTTATAGAGGTCTCTAGATAGAACTGATATCTTACAAAATCTAAACAAACCTATCTTACAATGCCAACTGGAGGATAAGGATAAGCCTTATCTTACGAAATCTAAACAAACCTATCTTACAATGCCAACTGGAGGATAAGGATAAGCCTTATCTTCTAACTTTTCTGAGACATGTGACGAAAGTCACTTTATTCTAGCACACTTAATAATTATACATAGTGGGGCCATTGCTTTAATAAAGGGACGGTTTGAAATAGTCTTCTGGAAGGGTCCCATCTCCATCTGAGAATGATGAATCAGAAGCTGGATTGGTAGTCCCTAGGTAGAGAAATGGGTCTTCAGTATTTCCTTCATTTGGATCTTGGGCATCTTGCAGGTATGGGTCATATGGGTCTGATTTTTGGCCTTCAACATCATCCGTTATTCCTGCATCAACTCTGGTTGGGCTTGGTGGTAAAGCATACACCCTTCCACCTAGATCTTCAGAATTCAGATCTTCTTCAGAATTTCTGTTTGGGACATGTGTAGACGTGCTGGGTTGGTCTCTTGGTGCATAAAAAGAGTACTGTCCAAATTGATTGATTATTCCTGAAGTTATGAATCTGGACTGAAACTCCTGGAGGGTTATTGGTGGGACCTCTGATTGAAACGGGAGTCCCTCAATCACATCTCTCTTTCCAAATAGTCCAGGCTGCCAAAGTTTGCAAAGGTATTTAGCCAAGGCATTTAGGATTGTCTTTTCATCTGTAGGCCATATGGTGGAATACCCAACAATATTAACTTTGTTCATGGTATGTGCATTCACAGTATGTGCTTTACATTCTGTGAAATAATCTCTCTGAAGGGTGACAAAGCAACAGAATTTCCGCTTTGTCCTGGAGGGTTTATCCCATAATTGGTGTTGCTCAATCATGTTATATAACATTCCTCTCCATGCCCCAAGTGGCGCATACATAGCAAATAACCGGACTAGATGAGACTGGGCTTCAGTGCGGTTACACAGGATGTGATATACAGGGAAGAGTGGTATTATGATAGCACATGGATAGAGAGAAGACAGAGCTCAGATATACCCCATCATTTCTTCTGGTATAGGTCCTTGGATAATTGGTATGGTGCAAAAAGGGGTATCCATGTCGAAGTACTTTGGATTTGGACAGATTTGGGTTATAATAAGGAGCTGGTGTAGCCAGTAAAACAAAGTTTGCCTGGCTAGACAGGCTATCTGAAATCCTGTCTGGGGTTTTGCTTTGAAAGGAAAAGGACCAATTTTTCTTCTGTATGGGTTATTGTGTAGTGGACAATCAGGGAATGGAATGGTGTATGAAGGATTGTGTGTACTCATGATGCAAATGTAATGGATTGGCTTGGGAGGTGGTTCTTTGGTTGGCCTGGAAAGGAAATCAGCAAGTGTGTTTTGGTGGCCTTTTATGTGTCTCACCTCAAATTTATAGCGGGAGAACCAATCTTTCCATCGCAAGAGTTGAGAGTCTGGCAAGATCTTTTTCTTGATCTCTAGCATTGATGGGAAAGAGGTGTTATCCATTTCCACAGTAAAATGATAAGAACTGAGGTGGAAATTGAATTTTTCTATCCCTCTTTTGACAGCAAGAATCTCTTTGTAAGTGGCATGGTAATGTTTTTCGGATTCTTTGAACTTCCCGCTAGCATGTGCACAATAGTGTCTAGTCCCATCAATTTCTTCAAGCAGCACAGCTCCCCAGAATTCATCACTAGCATCTGTCTGCAATATTCTTATTCATGTGCTGGGAATCTTTAAAGGAGGGGGGTCTTGTGCTATCTTCTTCAGGGTTTTGACAGCTGTGGTTTGTTCTGGTCCCCAAGGTGGGGGCTTCTTTTGCAAGAGTTTTGACAGCTGGCTGGTATGTTTAGTCACATCTGGGATAAAGTCTTTGATGTAGTTGACGATTCCCAAGAATTGTTGGGCTTGTTTGACTATCATGTTCTCATCAGGGAAGTTGATTAGCCCTTTGGCAATGTGTTCCCCTGGTTGAAAAAACCCATCTTCAAAAACCATTCCAAGAAATTCAATTCTTTTCTTGGCAATAGAGCTCTTTTTTGCTGATAGCATGATTCCCCGATCTTTGATGATTTGAGTGAATTGGGCCAGAAGTGCCTTGTGGGCTTCATTGTCTTTTGAGAACAGTAATATATCATCAATATAAATAAGTGTGGAGTGTAATATGGGCTCAAAGATTTTTGTCATGGCTTTTTGGAAAAGAGACGGGGCTACTTTGAGTCCAAATGGCATTACTGTCCATTGATATTGGGCTTCAGGGATACAGAATGCTGTCTTGTATCTATCTTCAGGGTGGAGCCCAATTTGCCAAAAACCCGCTTTTAGATCGAACTTGCTGAATATTTTTGCTCCGCTTAACCTTTGTGTAGTAACTGAGATTTTTGGTAAGGGAAACTTGTCATCTTGTAAGAAGACATTAAGTGGCTTATAATCAATAACAAGCCTCTTCTTCCCCCTGTTCTGCTCAGCCCTTTTCTCAACATAGAATGCTTGACATGCCCAATTGGATTTGGTTGGTTCAATGAGTCCTTGGACAAGGAGAGCTGCACATTCAGCTCTTGCCAGTTTTAGATCTTCAGGGTTCATTCCTGAATGCGTGGCTTTTGTTGGATTGATGTCTTCATTCTTCTTGAAAGGGAGACGGACATAGAATTCTGGATTTTTCCACAAAGGTGCAGGGTGGTTGAATTGGTCATGACTGTCGCAACAAGCACTGATGAGTAGTTGTTGGATCTCCCTGTATTCCTCTGGAGCTTCTTGGATTTCAAGAATGCTTTGCATCCCTAAAAAAGGCAAAAACTGCCCTTTATAAGTTAAGCCGGTGGGTTTGATATGCATTCCATGGGTTCTGAAGAATGCATCAAATCCAAACAAAACATCTTTGTCTGGGAGGTAGCTTCCCAATACTCTGAGCCAAGTGATCTGGCCTGCAAATATCTCCAATCCAATGGGCTGTTTAGAGATAAGATTGATGGTGAAAATTTCACTGTTGGCTGCTGTGAATGTCTTCGAAATAGGTGCCCACATTTCCTTTGGCAAAACATGTGGCCTTAAGACAGTGGCGCAAGATCCAGTATCTAGCAATGCAACAGCCTTTGTGGGTTTGTCATAGATGGATGTCTTGACTTTTAGATCAAAATGGGGACGAGGAGTGCCATCAATCTGCTTCATTCCTAAGGATCCAAGATATCCAAGTTCTTCTTCTGGGAAATTTGATCCTTTAGGAATCTTTGTAGTAATGGAGGCCATGGGTGGTGCTAAGGAGGATATAGAAAAGATTGACCTTTTTGGTGGAAAGTCTTCTTCTGAATTAGAGTCTTGGAAAACATATTCAGTTTCCCCGTCTTTAACTTCTTGTTCTTCAAGTACTGATTCAAGGTCTTCTCCATCTTCAATGGAAGCTGCATCCATTAAGGATTGAAGCATCTTTATCTCCTTTTTTGTCTTGTGGGGACATGACTTAGCAAAATGTCCTTGCTTTCCACAGATGAAACATCTGTTTGCATTGCCACTCTCAAACCCTATGAAGAGGAATTCCCACCTCTAGGGACCCAGACTGATGAAAAGAAAATCACCAGAAGACCTTATGTGATTCCTCAAGGAATTACTCCACATGGGCATCAGGCAACAACCCCTCAAGAGGAAGTACTTAACTGGCATACAGACAATGCAGTCAGCCAAAATAAGGTCTTACTCCGAATTGATCACACCCTCGGCACTCTTGTGGAAAAAACTGAAGATCTTTCAGCACAAATAAGCTCCATGGCAGAACAGGTTACTGATCTCAAAGATCGGCTATCTAGGCAAGCTTTTCAACTTGACCAAGAACTCAAGACCTATATTGACAGTAGGTACTTTGGTCCAGAATTCCACAAGAAAAATACAGAGCTAGAGCAAGTCAAAGCTCAACTTCGCCAAATTGAGATGGACAAAAGTAAAGCAATTGTACCTCAAGCACTGGCTATAGACCCTTTATCCATGTATCCTAAACCATATCCTTCATATTCACCTGTTTTGTTTCCCCCAACATATTCACCACCAGAAACTCCAGATTATGACTCCATTTTCAAATCCACTTATCATTTAGCCAGACAAGCAAACACTAAAAAATCCATCTCTCCCCAAGGACGAAGTTATTCATCACAGTCTCAATCCTCTCATCAACCCAAGCCCCATCCTCTTTGGAAACCAGGGAATTTTTTCAGAGAAGAAAATGTTCCTACAAAAGATAAGGGCATCAAAGAAGGATCGCCTGCTCCAGGACGATCAATTAATATGATCTCTTTGGACAATCAAGCACATAGCACAGAAATTAATGAAGAATCTGAAGAGGAGACTACTGAAACCAGTGAAGAGACAGATGATTGGTCTGAAGAAGACTACAAAGCAGATCTTTCAGCAATAGCCATGGTTAATCCTGTAGAAGAAGAAGAAGAGGAGGGAATAACTTCTGAAAGAGATGAACCAACAGCTTCATCTAGCCGTACACAGACAGGATCCTTTGAGGTTAAAACTTCTAACAAATGGTTCACCTTTGATGATATTCAACCAGCAAGGTACAGAGAAAGGTTAAATAAATTCAGTGCTTGGATTGAAACCACCATGGCCAATCCAAACCTTACAAGCAGCCAAGTCCTTGCAGACTTCATAAATCGGATGACTGGCAACCTCTGAGAATGGGTGAATAACCTGTCTGAGTATGAAAGACTCCAACTCATCAATGGTACCTCTTCACAGTTCCTAGGAATAATACACCAAGAATTCTTGGGAGACATCACAATCATTCAGAAGAGGAATTCTCAAGAATACTTTGAAATGAAATGTTGCTCACTTAACAGAAAGGACTTGGAGAAGCACTACAAGAAAATGGCTGCTAAATATTATCCTCTTGGAGGAAATAATAATCCGCCACTTAAACAAGTCTTTATCGCATCCTTGCCAGATGAACTCCAGCCAGAGCTACACCGAATGATGATGGCTCTTCGCAAAGAAGTGGCTACCACTACCATTGGAGAAATATACCAATTGGCTCTAGCCGCTCTTGACAAATTGTGCGAACAGCAGCAAATGTTCAAACAGCTCAGCAAGAATTCGAGCAAACTCAAAGGAGCATGCAGCAAATCCTATTTGAAGATCAAATGCAAAGAGCCAAGCACATGTGAATGTAAGACCAAGAAAAAGACCCATTGGCGATCGCCTACCAAGGCATTCCACCAAAGGACTTTTAGAAGGGGAAGGAGGAAGCAAAAGTACCGTTATTTCAAGAGAAGAAAACCTCAGACCAAATCAAACAGATGTTTCATCTGTGGAAAGCAAGGACATTTTGCTAAGTCATGTCCCCACAAGACAAAAAAGGAGATAAAGATGCTTCAATCCTTAATGGATGCAGCTTCCATTGAAGATGGAGAAGACCTTGAATCAGTACTTGAAGAACAAGAAGTTAAAGACGGGGAAACTGAATATGTTTTCCAAGACTCTGATTCAGAAGAAGACATTAAGTGGCTTATAATCAATAACAAGCCTCTTCTTCCCCCTGTTCTGCTCAGCCCTTTTTTCAACATAGAATGCTTGACATGCCCAATTCGATTTGGTTGGTTCAATGAGTCCTTGGACAAGGAGAGCTGCACATTCAGCTCTTGCCAGTTTTAGATCTTCAGGGTTCATTCTTGAATGCGTGGCTTTTGTTGGATTGATGTCTTCATTCTTCTTGAAAGTGAGACGGACATAGAATTCTGGATTTTTCCACAAAGGTGCAGGGTGGTTGAATTGGTCATGACTGTCGCAACAAGCACTGATGAGTAGTTGTTGGATCTCCCTGTATTCCTCTGGAGCTTCTTGGATTTCAAGAATGCTTTGCATCCCTAAAAAAGGCAAAAACTGCCCTTTATAAGTTAAGCCGGTGGGTTTGATATGCATTCCATGGGTTCTAAAGAATGCATCAAATCCAAACAAAACATCTTTGTCTGGGAGGTAGCTTCCCAATACTCTGAGCCAAGTGATCTGGCCTGCAAATATCTCCAATCCAATGGGCTGTTTAGAGATAAGATTGATGGTGAAGATTTCACTGTTGGCTGCTGTGAATGTCTTCGAAATAGGTGCCCACATTTCCTTTGGCAAAACATGTGGCCTTAAGACAGTGGCGCAAGATCCAGTATCTAGCAATGCAACAGCCTTTGTGGGTTTGTCATAGATGGATGTCTTGACTTTTTGAGCATTGGTTTCCTTTTGGTCATTGGGGCTGTGTCAGCGTCGTCAGGAGGCTCAGGTCTTTTGAAGGAGCAGGGTGATGGAAATGACTTCTTCTTCTTTTTCTTGTTCCTCCGTCTTCTCTCATATTCTTCCTCATCAGTGTCACTCCATTGGTTAACACAATCACAATCAGAATCGCACATAGAGGGATCAACATCCCATATAAAGTGACCATTTATATGAGAAACATAAACAGGTTTTTCGTTCTCATAAAAATGCACTGGTGGATCATGTTGGTTGTGAGTTGTTTGCACCTGAACAGGAGAGATCATGTTAATTCTTCTGAAAGATGATCCTCGTAGAGAGGTTTGCTTGGTTATTCCGGGTCTCTGAAAGACAGTGGTTACCGTCCCATCACTGTTGTGAGTAATAGTTGGTGGTGTTGTAGTGTGAACATCAATCTGTTCTTTCGAGAAGGCTTTCTCATAATCAGTAATCCATTCCAATGGAATAATAGAGGAGAGTTCATCAGTGGTAATCATTCTTGGAATGTTTACGATTGCTGGTCCTCTTGCATTGTCTGTGAACATGAATAATGCTTCTCCTGTAGTGTTTGGGAGATTGAGATCAAGAGCATGATCTTGAACTCTATAGAGAACTTGATGATGCAGGGTGGCTTGTTCAGCATTTGAGTCTTGAATTACTCCAACCAGCTGTATCTGGATCTTTAGTCTTTGACATATCGTGGGATCTGGGAGTCTCATGGTAAAATTAGGGGCTATAGTAAGAATGACACTTCCATTTGAGAGTGTGGTTACTAACGCTCCTATTAATGCATGCTGGTATTCTTTGAAGGTGGTGTCTAAAAGAGCGACTTTGGCTGTTACAGGAAGGGATCTTCTCCCATGAAGAGTGAGAATTAGCCTAACTGCTCCTAGATGTAAATGAGTGTAGCCCTGGTTCAGGTAACTTTGTATAAGTTCTGGAGGAATCTCCAAAGTTATGTACTGTTCAGCAGTAGTGGCTTTTAGACCACACTGTTGCAGGTGGGAAGACTGGATGACTTCTTTGGGAGGCGGAGAAGGGATTCTGTGGATTAGATGGCGAATGGAGGTGAGAGTTGATTTCTTTTGTCTTTGGTAAAAAGAATATGGACTTATGAGAGGGTATTCAGTGGCTGGGGTTCGGGAGTCTTCTGGAACATGAGTGAATTCTACTAGTTGGTCAATTTTGTTGCCAAGGGTTTTCTTTAAACTAGTGGGTAATCGGTCTATACTTAGGGAGGTAGAGTGATGTATGGGTTGTGAAGAGCTTGACGAGTCTGTAGGATTCATGTTCAGTGATTCTCTCCTACTTGCTTTCACTAGTAATACCTTCTTCTTCCTCTTATCAACCTGAGGCTCTGATACCACAGGGGTGAATCTCCAGTACTTCAGGAGAACAATGAAACAATACATTGTGCAGGGGTGAATCTCCAGTACTTCAGGAGAACAATGAAACAATACATTGTTTGCTTATCCCAATCACTCTTTGTAACCATGAAAACGAGTGAGATTAAAGGGTCCGAGCAAAACTTAGCATTATATCATTGAGTCCCTTTTCCACTATAAGAAATTCCCATGGATCCTTTCCATGCCATTTTCTGATGAGCAGGATCCTCTTTTAGAGGCAAGCTCAGAGCATACTTTTATGGCACTGGATTGAGGAAGAAGGAAATAACACTAGCTAAGCTTTCAGAGAGAGAACGAGAATTTTTAGAACATTTTGTAAGATAGAAAAAGTGGATATATTACAATGTTCATTCAAGTCTGATTACAAATGGGGATGAGTTTCTCATTTTATAGAGGTCTCTAGATAGAACTGATATCTTACAAAATCTAAACAAACCTATCTTACAATGCCAACTGGAGGATAAGGATAAGCCTTATCTTACGAAATCTAAACAAACCTATCTTACAATGCCAACTGGAGGATAAAGATAAGCCTTATCTTCTAACTTTTCTGAGACATGTGACGAAAATCACTTTATTCTAGCACACTTAATAATTATACATAGTGGGGCCATTGCTTTAATAAAGGGACGGTTTGAAATAGTCTTCTGGAAGGGTCCCATCTCCATCTGAGAATGATGAATCAGAAGCTGGATTGGTAGTCCCTAGGTAGAGAAATGGGTCTTCAGTATTTCCTTTATTTGGATCTTGGGCATCTTGCAGGTATGGGTCATATGGGTCTGATTTTTGGCCTTCAACATCATCCGTTATTCCTGCATCAACTCTGGTTGGGCTTGGTGGTAAAGCATACACCCTTCCACCTAGATCTTCAGAATTCAGATCTTCTTCAGAATTTCTGTTTGGGACATGTGTAGACGTGCTGGGTTGGTCTCTTGGTGCATAAAAAGAGTACTGTCCAAATTGATTGATTATTCCTGAAGTTATGAATCTGGACTGAAACTCCTGGAGGGTTATTGGTGGGACCTCTGATTGAAACGGGAGTCCCTCAATTACATCTCTCTCTCCAAATAGTCCAGGCTGCCAAAGTTTGCAAAGGTATTTAGCCAAGGCATTTAGGACTGTCTTTTCATCTGTAGGCCATATGGTGGAATACCCAACAATATTAACTTTGTTCATGGTATGTGCATTCACAGTATGTGCTTTACATTCTGTGAAATAATCTCTCTGAAGGGTGACAAAGCAACAGAATTTCCGCTTTGTCCTGGAGGGTTTATCCCATAATTGGTGTTGCTCAATCATGTTATATATCATTCCCCTCCATGCCCCAAGTGGCGCATACATAGCAAATAACCGTACTAGATGAGACTGGGCTTCAGTGCGGTTACACAGGATGTGATATACAGGGAAGAGTGGTATTATGATAGCACATGGATAGAGAGAAGACAGAGCCCAGATATACCACATCATTTCTTCTGGTATAGGTCCTTGGATAATTGGTATGGTGCAAAAAGGGGTATCCATGTCGAAGTACTTTGGATTTGGACAGATTTGGGTTATAATAAGGAGCTGGTGTAGCCAGTAAAACAAAGTTTGCCTGGCTAGACAGGCTATCTGAAATCCTGTCTGGGGTTTTGCTTTGAAAGGAAAAGGACCAATTTTTCTTCTGTATGGGTTATTGTGTAGTGGACAATCAGGGAATGGAATGGTGTATGAAGGATTGTGTGTACTCATGATGCAAATGTAATGGATTGGCTTGGGAGGTGGTTCTATTGGCTTGGGAGGTGGTTCTATTGGCTTGGGAGGTGGTTCTTTGGTTGGCCTGGAAAGGAAATCAGCAAGTGTGTTTTGGTGGCCTTTTATGTGTCTCACCTCAAATTTATAGCGGGAGAACCAATCTTTCCATCGCAAGAGTTGAGAGTCTGGCAAGATCTTTTTCTTGATCTCTAGCATTGATGGGAAAGAGGTGTTATCCATTTCCACAGTAAAATGATAAGAACTGAGGTGGAAATTGAATTTTTCTATCCCTCTTTTGACAGCAAGAATCTCTTTGTACGTGGCATGGTAATGTTTTTCGGATTCTTTGAACTTCCCGATAGCATGTGCACAATAGAGTCTAGTCCCATCAATTTCTTCAAGCAGCACAGCTCCCCAGAATTCATCACTAGCATCTGTCTGCAATATTCTTTTTCCTGTGCTGGGAATCTTTAAAGGAGGGGGGTCTTGTGCTATCTTCTTCAGGGTTTTGACAGCTGTGGTTTGTTCTGGTCCCCAAGGTGGGGGCTTCTTTTGCAAGAGTTTTGACAGCTGGCTGGTATGTTTAGTCACATCTGGGATAAAGTCTCTGATGTAGTTGACGATTCCCAAGAATTGTTGGGCTTGTTTGACTGTCATGTTCTCATCAGGGAAGTTGATTAGCCCTTTGGCAATGTGTTCCCCTGGTTGAAAAAACCCATCTTCAAAAACCATTCCAAGAAATTCAATTCTTTTCTTGGCAATAGAGCTCTTTTTTGCTGATAGCATGATTCCCCGATCTTTGATGATTTGAGTGAATTGGGCCAGAAGTGCCTTGTGGGCTTCATTGTCTTTTGAGAACAGTAATATATCATCAATATAAATAAGTGTGGAGTGTAATATGGGCTCAAAGATTTTTGTCATGGCTTTTCGGAAAAGAGACGGGGCTACTTTGAGTCCAAATGGCATTACTGTCCATTGATATTGGGCTTCAGGGATACAGAATGCTGTCTTGTATCTATCTTCAGGGTGGAGCCCAATTTGCCAAAAACATGCTTTTAGATCGAACTTGCTGAATATTTTTGCTCCGCTTAACCTTTGTGTAGTAACTGAGATTTTTGGTAAAGGAAACTTGTCATCTTGTAAGAAGACATTAAGTGGCTTATAATCAATAACAAGCCTCTTCTTCCCCCTGTTCTGCTCAGCCCTTTTTTCAACATAGAATGCTTGACATGCCCAATTGGATTTGGTTGGTTCAATGAGTCCTTGGACAAGGAGAGCTGCACATTCAGCTCTTTCCAGTTTTAGATCTTCAGGGTTCATTCCTGAATGCGTGGCTTTTGTTGGATTGATGTCTTCATTCTTCTTGAAAGGGAGACGGACATAGAATTCTGGATTTTTCCACAAAGGTGCAGGGTGGTTGAATTGGTCATGACTGTCGCAACAAGCACTGATGAGTAGTTGTTGGATCTCCCTGTATTCCTCTGGAGCTTCTTGGATTTCAAGAATGCTTTGCATCCCTAAAAAAGGCAAAAACTGCCCTTTATAAGTTAAGCCGGTGGGTTTGATATGCATTCCATGGGTTCTGAAGAATGCATCAAATCCAAACAAAACATCTTTGTCTGGGAGGTAGCTTCCCAATACTCTGAGCCAAGTGATCTGGCCTGCAAATATCTCCAATCCAATGGGCTGTTTAGAGATAAGATTGATGGTGAAGATTTCACTGTTGGCTGCTGTGAATGTCTTCGAAATAGGTGCCTACATTTCCTTTGGCAAAACATGTGGCCTTAAGACAGTGGCGCAAGATCCAGTATCTAGCAATGCAACAGCCTTTGTGGGTTTGTCATAGATGGATGTCTTGACTTTTAGATCAAAATGGGGACGAGGAGTGCCATCAATCTGCTTCATTCCTAAGGATCCAAGATATCCAAGTTCTTCTTCTGGGAAATTTGATCCTTTAGGAATCTTTGTAGTAATGGAGGCCATGGGTGGTGCTAAGGAGGATATAGAAAAGATTGACCTTTTTGGTGGAAAGTCTTCTTCTGAATCAGAGTCTTGGAAAACATATTCAGTTTCCCCGTCTTTAACTTCTTGTTCTTCAAGTACTGATTCAAGGTCTTCTCCATCTTCAATGGAAGCTGCATCCATTAAGGATTGAAGCATCTTTATCTCCTTTTTTGTCTTGTGGGGACATGACTTAGCAAAATGTCCTTGCTTTCCACAGATGAAACATCTGTTTGATTTGGTCTGAGGTTTTCTTCTCTTGAAATAACGGTACTTTTGCTTCCTCCTTCCCCTTCTAAAAGTCCTTTGGTGGAATGCCTTGGTAGGCGATCGCCAATGGGTCTTTTTCTTGGTCTTACATTCACATGTGCTTGGCTCTTTGCATTTGATCTTCAAATAGGATTTGCTGCATGCTCCTTTGAGTTTGCTCGAATTCTTGCTGAGCTGTTTGAACATTTGCTGCTGTTCGCACAATTTATCAAGAGCGGCTAGAGCCAATTGGTATATTTCTCCAATGGTAGTGGTAGCCACTTCTTTGCGAAGAGCCATCATCATTCGGTGTAGCTCTGGCTGGAGTTCATCTGGCAAGGATGCGATAAAGACTTGTTTAAGTGGCGGATTATTATTTCCTCCAAGAGGATAATATTTAGCAGCCATTTTCTTGTAGTGCTTCTCCAAGTCCTTTCTGTTAAGTGAGCAACATTTCATTTCAAAGTATTCTTGAGAATTCCTCTTCTGAATGATTGTGATGTCTCCCAAGAATTCTTGGTGTATTATTCCTAGGAACTGTGAAGAGGTACCATTGATGAGTTGGAGTCTTTCATACTCAGACAGGTTATTCACCCATTCTCGGAGGTTGCCAGTCATCCGATTTATGAAGTCTGCAAGGACTTGGCTGCGTGTAAGGTTTGGATTGGCCATGGTGGTTTCAATCCAAGCACTGAATTCATTTAACCTTTCTCTGTACCTTGCTGGTTGAATATCATCAAAGGTGAACCATTTGTTAGAAGTTTTAACCTCAAAGGATCCTGTCTGTGTACGGCTAGATGAAGCTGTTGGTTCATCTCTTTCAGAAGTTATTCCCTCCTCTTCTTCTTCTTCTACAGGATTAACCATGGCTATTGCTGAAAGATCTGCTTTGTTGTCTTCTTCAGACCAATCATCTGTCTCTTCATTGGTTTCAGTAGTCTCCTCTTCAGATTCTTCATTAATTTCTGTGCTATGTGCTTGATTGTCCAAAGAGATCATATTAATTGATCGTCCTGGAGCAGGCGATCCTTCTTTGATGCCCTTATCTTTTGTAGGAACATTTTCTTCTCTGAAAAAATTCCCTGGTTTCCAAGGAGGATGGGGCTTGGGTTGATGAGAGGATTGAGACTGTGATGAATAACTTCGTCCTTGGGGAGAGATGGATTTTTTAGTGTTTGCTTGTCTGGCTAAATGATAAGTGGATTTGAAAATGGAGTCATAATCTGGAGTTTCTGGTGGTGAATATGTTGGGGAAAACAAAACAGGTGAATATGAAGGATATGGTTTAGGATACATGGATAAAGGGTCTATAGCCAGTGCTTGAGGTACAATTGCTTTACTTTTGTCCATCTCAATTTGGCGAAGTTGAGCTTTGACTTGCTCTAGCTCTCTATTTTTCTTGTGGAATTCTGGACCAAAGTACCTACTGTCAATATAGGTCTTGAGTTCCTGATCAAGTTGAAAAGCTTGCCTAGATAGCCGATCTTTGAGATCAGCAACCTGTTCTGCCATGGAGCTTATTTGTGCTGAAAGATCTTCAGTTTTTTCCACAAGAGTGCCGAGGGTGTGATCAATTCGGAGTAAGACCTTATTTTGGCTGACTGCATTGTCTGTATGCCAGTTAAGTACTTCCTCTTGAGGGGTTGTTGCCTGATGCCCATGTGGAGTAATTCCTTGAGGAATCACATAAGGTCTTCTGGTGATTTTCTTTTCATCAGTCTGGGTCACTAGAGGTGGGAATTCCTCTTCATAGGGTCTGAGAGTGGCAATGCATGGGACATTATTGACTGCTTGATAGAGATGATCCATAGAGCCTTTTCTGGACAATCTTGTCTTTTTGAGCATTGGTTTCCTTTTGGTCATTGGGGCTGTGTCAGCGTCGTCAGGAGGCTCAGGTCTTTTGAAGGAGCAGGGTGATGGAAATGACTTCTTCTTCTTTTTCTTGTTCCTCCGTCTTCTCTCATATTCTTCCTCATCAGTGTCACTCCATTGGTTAACACAATCACAATCAGAATCGCACATAGAGGGATCAACATCCCATATAAAGTGACCATTTATATGAGAAACATAAACAGGTTTTCCGTTCTCATAAAAATGCACTGGTGGATCATGTTGGTTGTGAGTTGTTTGCACCTGAACAGGAGAGATCATGTTAATTCTTCTGAAAGATAATCCTCGTAGAGAGGTTTGCTTGGTTATTCCGGGTCTCTGAAAGACAGTGGTTACCGTCCCATCACTGTTGTGAGTAATAGTTGGTGGTGTTGTAGTGTGAACATCAATCTGTTCTTTCGGGAAGGCTTTCTCATAATCAGTAATCCATTCCAATGGAATAATAGAGGAGAGTTCATCAGTGGTAATCATTCTTGGAATGTTTACGATTGCTGGTCCTCTTGCATTGTCTGTGAACATGAATAATGCTTCTCCTGTAGTGTTTGGGAGATTGAGATCAAGAGCATGATCTTGAACTCTATAGAGAACTTGATGATGCAGGGTGGCTTGTTCAGCATTTGAGTCTTGAATTACTCCAACCAGCTGTATCTGGATCTTTAGTCTTTGACATATCGTGGGATCTGAGAGTCTCATGGTAAAATTAGGGGCTATAGTAAGAATGACACTTCCATTTGAGAGTGTGGTTACTAACGCTCCTATTAATGCATGCTGGTATTCTTTGAAGGTGGTGTCTAAAAGAGCGACTTTGGCTGTTACAGGAAGGGATCTTCTCCCATGAAGAGTGAGAATTAGCCTAACTGCGCCTAGATGTAAATGAGTGTAGCCCTGGTTCAGGTAACTTTGTATAAGTTCTGGAGGAATCTCCAAAGTTATGTACTGTTCAGCAGTAGTGGCTTTTAGACCACACTGTTGCAGGTGGGAAGACTGGATGACTTCTTTGGGAGGCAGAGAAGGGTTTCTGTGGATTAGATGGCGAATGGAGGTGAGAGTTGATTTCTTTTGTCTTTGGTAAAAAGAATATGGACTTATGAGAGGGTATTCAGTGGCTGGGGTTCGGGAGTCTTCTGGAACATGAGTGAATTCTACTAGTTGGTCAATTTTGTTGCCAAGGGTTTTCTTTAAACTAGTGGGTAATCGGTCTATACTTAGGGAGGTAGAGTGATGTATGGGTTGTGAAGAGCTTGACGAGTCTGTAGGATTCATGTTCAGTGATTCTCTCCTACTTGCTTTCACTAGTAATACCTTCTTCTTCCTCTTATCAACCTGAGGCTCTGATACCACAGGGGTGAATCTCCAGTACTTCAGGAGAACAATGAAACAATACATTGTTTGCTTATCCCAATCACTCTTTGTAACCATGAAAACGAGTGAGATTAAAGGGTCCGAGCAAAACTTAGCATTATAACATTGAGTCCCTTTTCCACTATGAGAAATTCCCATGGATCCTTTCCATGCCATTTTCTGATGAGCAGGATCCTCTTTTAGAGGCAAGCTCAGAGCATACTTTTATGGCACTGGATTGAGGAAGAAGGAAATAACACTAGCTAAGCTTTCAGAGAGAGAACGAGAATTTTTAGAACATTTTGTAAGATAGAAAAAGTGGATATATTACAATGTTCATTCAAGTCTGATTACAAATGGGGATGAGTTCCTCATTTTATAGAGGTCTCTAGATAGAACTGATATCTTACAAAATCTAAACAAACCTATCTTACAATGCCAACTGGAGGATAAGGATAAGCCTTATCTTACGAAATCTAAACAAACCTATCTTACAATGCCAACTGGAGGATAAGGATAAGCCTTATCTTCTAACTTTTCTGAGACATGTGACGAAAGTCACTTTATTCTAGCACACTTAATAATTATACATAGTGGGGCCATTGCTTTAATAAAGGGACGGTTTGAAATAGTCTTCTAGAAGGTATCCCATCTCCATTTGAGAATGATGAATCAGAAGCTGGATTGGTAGTCCCTAGGTAGAGAAATGGGTCTTCAGTATTTCCTTCATTTGGATCTTGGGCATCTTGTAGGTGTGGGTCATATGGGTCTGATTTTTGGCCTTCAACATCATCCGTTATTCCTGCATCAACTCTGGTTGGGCTTGGTGGTAAAGCATACACCCTTCCACCTAGATATTCAGAATTCAGATCTTCTTCAGAATTTCTGTTTGGGACATGTGTAGACGTGCTGGGTTGGTCTCTTGGTGCATAAAAAGAGTACTGTCCAAATTGATTGATTATTCCTGAAGTTATGAATCTGGACTGAAACTCCTGGAGGGTTATTGGTGGGACCTCTGATTGAAACGGGAGTCCCTCAATTACATCTCTCTCTCCAAATAGTCCAGGCTGCCAAAGTTTGCAAAGGTATTTAGCCAAGGCATTTAGGACTGTCTTTTCATCTGTAGGCCATATGGTGGAATACCCAACAATATCAACTTTGTTCATGGTATGTGCATTCACAGTATGTGCTTTACATTCTGTGAAATAATCTCTCTGAAGGGTGACAAAGCAACAGAATTTCCGCTTTGTCCTGGAGGGTTTATCCCATAATTGGTGTTGCTCAATCATGTTATATAACATTCCTCTCCATGCCCCAAGTGGCGCATACATAGCAAATAACCGGACTAGATGAGACTGGGCTTCAGTGCGGTTACACAGGATGTGATATACAGGGAAGAGTGGTATTATGATAGCACATGGATAGAGAGAAGACAGAGCTCAGATATACCCCATCATTTCTTCTGGTATAGGTCCTTGGATAATTGGTATGGTGCAAAAAGGGGTATCCATGTCGAAGTACTTTGGATTTGGACAGATTTGGGTTATAATAAGGAGCTGGTGTAGCCAGTAAAACAAAGTTTGCCTGGCTAGACAGGCTATCTGAAATCCTGTCTGGGGTTTTGCTTTGAAAGGAAAAGGACCAATTTTTCTTCTGTATGGGTTATTGTGTAGTGGACAATCAGGGAATGGAATGGTGTATGAAGGATTGTGTGTACTCATGATGCAAATGTAATGGATTGGCTTGGGAGGTGGTTCTATTGGCTTGGGAGGTGGTTCTTTGGTTGGCCTGGAAAGGAAATCAGCAAGTGTGTTTTGGTGGCCTTTTATGTGTCTCACCTCAAATTTATAGCGGGAGAACCAATCTTTCCATCGCAAGAGTTGAGAGTCTGGCAAGATCTTTTTCTTGATCTCTAGCATTGATGGGAAAGAGGTGTTATCCATTTCCACAGTAAAATGATAAGAACTGAGGTGGAAATTGAATTTTTCTATCCCTCTTTTGACAGCAAGAATCTCTTTGTAAGTGGCATGGTAATGTTTTTCGGATTCTTTGAACTTCCCGCTAGCATGTGCACAATAGTGTCTAGTCCCATCAATTTCTTCAAGCAGCACAGCTCCCCAGAATTCATCACTAGCATCTGTCTGCAATATTCTTTTTCCTGTGCTGGGAATCTTTAAAGGAGGGGGGTCTTGTGCTATCTTCTTCAGGGTTTTGACAGCTGTGGTTTGTTCTGGTCCCCAAGGTGGGGGCTTCTTTTGCAAGAGTTTTGACAGCTGGCTGGTATGTTTAGTCACATCTGGGATAACGTCTCTGATGTAGTTGACGATTCCCAAGAATTGTTGGGCTTGTTTGACTGTCATGTTCTCATCAGGGAAGTTGATTAGCCCTTTGGCAATGTGTTCCCCTGGTTGAAAAAACCCATCTTCAAAAACCATTCCAAGAAATTCAATTCTTTTCTTGGCAATAGAGCTCTTTTTTGCTGATAGCATGATTCCCTGATCTTTGATGATTTGAGTGAATTGGGCCAGAAGTGCCTTGTGGGCTTCATTGTCTTTTGAGAACAGTAATATATCATCAATATAAATAAATGTGGAGTGTAATATGGGCTCAAAGATTTTTGTCATGGCTTTTTGGAAAAGAGACGGGGCTACTTTGAGTCCAAATGGCATTACTGTCCATTGATATTGGGCTTCAGGGATACAGAATGATGTCTTGTATCTATCTTCAGGGTGGAGCCCAATTTGCCAAAAACCCGCTTTTAGATCGAACTTGCTGAATATTTTTGCTCCGCTTAACCTTTGTGTAGTAACTGAGATCTTTGGTAAGGGAAACTTGTCATCTTGTAAGAAGACATTAAGTGGCTTATAATCAATAACAAGCCTCTTCTTCCCCCTGTTCTGCTCAGCCCTTTTTTCAACATAGAATGCTTGACATGCCCAATTGGATTTGGTTGGTTCAATGAGTCCTTGGACAAGGAGAGCTGCACATTCAGCTCTTGCCAGTTTTAGATCTTCAGGGTTCATTCTTGAATGCGTGGCTTTTGTTGGATTGATGTCTTCATTCTTCTTGAAAGTGAGACGGACATAGAATTCTGGATTTTTCCACAAAGGTGCAGGGTGGTTGAATTGGTCATGACTGTCGCAACAAGCACTGATGAGTAGTTGTTGGATCTCCCTGTATTCCTCTGGAGCTTCTTGGATTTCAAGAATGCTTTGCATCCCTAAAAAAGGCAAAAACTGCCCTTTATAAGTTAAGCCGGTGGGTTTGATATGCATTCCATGGGTTCTAAAGAATGCATCAAATCCAAACAAAACATCTTTGTCTGGGAGGTAGCTTCCCAATACTCTGAGCCAAGTGATCTGGCCTGCAAATATCTCCAATCCAATGGGCTGTTTAGAGATAAGATTGATGGTGAAGATTTCACTGTTGGCTGCTGTGAATGTCTTCGAAATAGGTGCCTACATTTCCTTTGGCAAAACATGTGGCCTTAAGACAGTGGCGCAAGATCCAGTATCTAGCAATGCAACAGCCTTTGTGGGTTTGTCATAGATGGATGTCTTGACTTTTAGATCAAAATGGGGACGAGGAGTGCCATCAATCTGCTTCATTCCTAAGGATCCAAGATATCCAAGTTCTTCTTCTGGGAAATTTGATCCTTTAGGAATCTTTGTAGTAATGGAGGCCATGGGTGGTGCTAAGGAGGATATAGAAAAGATTGACCTTTTTGGTGGAAAGTCTTCTTCTGAATCAGAGTCTTGGAAAACATATTCAGTTTTCCCGTCTTTAACTTCTTGTTCTTCAAGTACTGATTCAAGGTCTTCTCCATCTTCAATGGAAGCTGCATCCATTAAGGATTGAAGCATCTTTATCTCCTTTTTTGTCTTGTGGGGACATGACTTAGCAAAATGTCCTTGCTTTCCACAGATGAAACATCTATTTGATTTGGTCTGAGGTTTTCTTCTCTTGAAATAACGGTACTTTTGCTTCCTCCTACCCCTTCTAAAAGTCCTTTGGTGGAATGCCTTGGTAGGCGATCGCCAATGGGTCTTTTTCTTGGTCTTACATTCACATGTGCTTGGCTCTTTGCATTTGATCTTCAAATAGGATTTGCTGCATGCTCCTTTGAGTTTGCTCGAATTCTTGCTGAGCTGTTTGAACATTTGCTGCTGTTCGCACAATTTGTCAAGAGCGGCTAGAGCCAATTGGTATATTTCTCCAATGGAAGTGGTAGCCACTTCTTTGCGAAGAGCCATCATCATTCGGTGTAGCTCTGGCTGGAGTTCATCTGGCAAGGATGCGATAAAGACTTGTTTAAGTGGCGGATTATTATTTCCTCCAAGAGGATAATATTTAGCAGCCATTTTCTTGTAGTGCTTCTCCAAGTCCTTTCTATTAAGTGAGCAACATTTCATTTCAAAGTATTCTTGAGAATTCCTCTTCTGAATGATTGTGATGTCTCCCAAGAATTCTTGGTGTATTATTCCTAGGAACTGTGAAGAGGTACCATTGATGAGTTGGAGTCTTTCATACTCAGACAGGTTATTCACCCATTCTCGGAGGTTGCCAGTCATCCGATTTATGAAGTCTGCAAGGACTTGGCTGCTTGTAATGTTTGGATTGGCCATGGTGGTTTCAATCCAAGCACTGAATTCATTTAACCTTTCTCTGTACCTTGCTGGTTAAATATCATCAAAGGTGAACCATTTGTTAGAAGTTTTAACCTCAAAGGATCCTGTCTGTGTACGGCTAGATGAAGCTGTTGGTTCATCTCTTTCAGAAGTTATTCCCTCCTCTTCTTCTTCTTCTACAGGATTAACCATGGCTGTTGCTGAAAGATCTGCTTTGTAGTCTTCTTCAGACCAATCATCTGTCTCTTCACTGGTTTCAGTAGTCTCCTCTTAGATTCTTCATTAATTTCTGTGCTATGTGCTTGATTGTCCAAAGAGATCATATTAATTGATCGTCCTGGAGCAGGCGATCCTTCTTTGATGCCCTTATCTTTTGTAGGAACATTTTCTTCTCTGAAAAAATTCCCTGGTTTCCAAGGAGGATGGGGCTTGGGTTGATGAGAGGATTGAGACTGTGATGAATAACTTCGTCCTTGGGGAGAGATGGATTTTTTAGTGTTTGCTTGTCTGGCTAAATGATAAGTGGATTTGAAAATGGAGTCATAATCTGGAGTTTCTGGTGGTGAATATGTTGGGGGAAACAAAACAGGTGAATATGAAGGATATGGTTTAGGATACATGGATAAAGGGTCTATAGCCAGTGCTTGAGGTACAATTGCTTTACTTTTGTCCATCTCAATTTGGCGAAGTTGAGCTTTGACTTGCTCTAGCTCTCTATTTTTCTTGTGGAATTCTGGACCAAAGTACCTACTGTCAATATAGGTCTTGAGTTCTTGGTCAAGTTGAAAAGCTTGCCTAGATAGCCGATCTTTGAGATCAGCAACCTGTTCTGCCATGGAGCTTATTTGTGCTGAAAGATCTTCAGTTTTTTCCACAAGAGTGCCGAGGGTGTGATCAATTCGGAGTAAGACCTTATTTTGGCTGACTGCATTGTCTGTATGCCAGTTAAGTACTTCCTCTTGAGGGGTTGTTGCCTGATGCCCATGTGGAGTAATTCCTTGAGGAATCACATAAGGTCTTCTGGTGATTTTCTTTTCATCAGTCTGGGTCACTAGAGGTGGGAATTCCTCTTCATAGGGTCTGAGAGTGGCAATGCATGGGACATTATTGACTGCTTGATAGAGATGATCCATAGAGCCTTTTCTGGACAATCTTGTCTTTTTGAGCATTGGTTTCCTTTTGGTCATTGGGGCTGTGTCAGCGTCGTCAGGAGGCTCAGGTCTTTTGAAGGAGCAGGGTGATGGAAATGACTTCTTCTTCTTTTTCTTGTTCCTCCGTCTTCTCTCATATTCTTCCTCATCAGTGTCACTCCATTGGTTAACACAATCACAATCAGAATCGCACATAGAGGGATCAACATCCCATATAAAGTGACCATTTATATGAGAAACATAAACAGGTTTTCCGTTCTCATAAAAATGCACTGGTGGATCATGTTGGTTGTGAGTTGTTTGCACCTGAACAGGAGAGATCATGTTAATTCTTCTGAAAGATGATCCTCGTAGAGAGGTTTGCTTGGTTATTCCGGGTCTCTGAAAGACAGTGGTTACCGTCCCATCACTGTTGTGAGTAATAGTTGGTGGTGTTGTAGTGTGAACATCAATCTGTTCTTTCGGAAGGCTTTCTCATAATCAGTAATCCATTCCAATGGAATAATAGAGGAGAGTTCATCAGTGGTAATCATTCTTGGAATGTTTACGATTGCTGTCCTCTTGCATTGTCTGTGAACATGAATAATGCTTCTCCTGTAGTGTTTGGGATTGATCAAGAGCATGATCTTGAACTCTATAGGAACTTATGATGCAGGTGCTTTTCAGCATTTGAGTCTTGAATTACTCAACAGCTGTATCTGATCTTTAGTCTTTGACATATCGTATCTGATCTCTGTTTACTATATGTAATTTTTTTTTTTTTTTTTTTTTTTTTTGCGATTGGCTGTAAGATATAAGAGTGAGAATTAGCCTAACTGCTCCTAGATGTAAATGAGTGTAGCCCTGGTTCAGGTAACTTTGTATAAGTTCTGGAGGAATCTCCAAAGTTATGTACTGTTCAGCAGTAGTGGCTTTTAGACCACACTGTTGCAGGTGGGAAGACTGGATGACTTCTTTGGGAGGCGGAGAAGGGTTTCTGTGGATTAGATGGCGAATGGAGGTGAGAGTTGATTTCTTTTGTCTTTGGTAAAAAGAATATGGACTTATGAGAGGGTATTCAGTGGCTGGGGTTCGGGAGTCTTCTGGAACATGAGTGAATTCTACTAGTTGGTCAATTTTGTTGCCAAGGGTTTTCTTTAAACTAGTGGGTAATCGGTCTATACTTAGGGAGGTAGAGTGATGTATGGGTTGTGAAGAGCTTGACGAGTCTGTAGGATTCATGTTCAGTGATTCTCTCCTACTTGCTTTCACTAGTAATACCTTCTTCTTCCTCTTATCAACCTGAGGCTCTGATACCACAGGGGTGAATCTCCAGTACTTCAGGAGAACAATGAAACAATACATTGTTTGCTTATCCCAATCACTCTTTGTAACCATGAAAACGAGTGAGATTAAAGGGTCCGAGCAAAACTTAGCATTATAACATTGAGTCCCTTTTCCACTATGAGAAATTCCCATGGATCCTTTCCATGCCATTTTCTGATGAGCAGGATCCTCTTTTAGAGGCAAGCTCAGAGCATACTTTTATGGCACTGGATTGAGGAAGAAGGAAATAACACTAGCTAAGCTTTCAGAGAGAGAACGAGAATTTTTAGAACATTTTGTAAGATAGAAAAAGTGGATATATTACAATGTTCATTCAAGTCTGATTACAAATGGGGATGAGTTCCTCATTTTATAGAGGTCTCTAGATAGAACTGATATCTTACAAAATCTAAACAAACCTATCTTACAATGCCAACTGGAGGATAAGGATAAGCCTTATCTTACAAAATCTAAACAAACCTATCTTACAATGCCAACTGGAGGATAAGGATAAGCCTTATCTTCTAACTTTTCTGAGACATGTGACGAAAGTCACTTTATTCTAGCACACTTAATAATTATACATAGTGGGGCCATTGCTTTAATAAAGGACGGTTTGAAATAGTCTTCTGGAAGGGTCCCATCTCCATCTGAGAATGATGAATCAGAAGCTGGATTGGTAGTCCCTAGGTAGAGAAATGGGTCTTCAGTATTTCCTTCATTTGGATCTTGGGCATCTTGCAGGTATGGGTCATATGGGTCTGATTTTTTGCCTTCAACATCATCCGTTATTCCTGCATCAACTCTGGTTGGGCTTGGTGGTAAAGCATACACCCTTCCACCTAGATCTTCAGAATTCAGATCTTCTTCAGAATTTCTGTTTGGGACATGTGTAGACGTGCTGGGTTGGTCTCTTGGTGCATAAAAGAGTACTGTCCAAATTGATTGATTATTCCTGAAGTTATGAATCTGGACTGAAACTCCTGGAGGGTTATTGGTGGACCTCTGATTGAAACGGGAGTCCCTCAATTACATTTCTCTCTCCAAATAGTCTAGGCTGCCAAAGTTTGCAAAGGTATTTAGCCAAGGCATTTAGGACTGTCTTTTCATCTGTAGGCCATATGGTGGAATACCCAACAATATCAACTTTGTTCATGGTATGTGCATTCACAGTATGTGCTTTACATTCTGTGAAATAATCTCTCTGAAGGGTGACAAAGCAACAGAATTTCCGCTTTGTCCTGGAGGGTTTATCCATAATTGGTGTTGCTCAATCATGTTATATAACATTCCTCTCCATGCCCCAAGTGGCGCATACATAGCAAATAACCGGACTAGATGAGACTGGGCTTCAGTGCGGTTACACAGGATGTGATATACAAGGAAGAGTGGTATTATGATAGCACATGGATAGAGAGAAGACAGAGCCCAGATATACCACATCATTTCTTCTGGTATAGGTCCTTGGATAATTGTATGGTGCAAAAAGGGGTATCCATGTCGAAGTACTTTGGATTTGGACAGATTTGGGTTATAATAAGGAGCTGGTGTAGCCAGTAAAACAAAGTTTGCCCGGCTAGACAGGCTATCTGAAATCCTGTCTGGGGTTTTGCTTTGAAAGGAAAAGGACCAATTTTTCTTCTGTATGGGTTATTGTGTAGTGGACAATCAGGGAATGGAATGGTGTATGAAGGATTGTGTGTACTCATGATGCAAATGTAATGGATTGGCTTGGGAGGTGGTTCTATTGGCTTGGGAGGTGGTTCTTTGGTTGGCCTGGAAAGGAAATCAGCAAGTGTGTTTTGGTGGCCTTTTATGTGTCTCACCTCAAATTTATAGCGGGAAACCAATCTTTCCCATCGCAAGAGTTGAGAGTCTGGCAAGATCTTTTTCTTGATCTCTAGCATTGATGGGAAAGAGGTGTTATCCATTTCACAGTAAAATGATAAGAACTGAGGTGGAATTGAATTTTTCTATCCCTCTTTGACAGCAAGAATCTCTTTGTAAGTGGCATGGTAATGTTTTTCGGATTCTTTGAACTTCCCGCTAGCATGTGCACAATAGTGTCTAGTCCCATCAATTTCTTCAAGCAGCACAGCTCCCCAGAATTCATCACTAGCATCTGTCTGCAATATTCTTTTTCCTGTGCTGGGAATCTTTAAAGGAGGGGGGTCTTGTGCTATCTTCTTCAGGGTTTTGACAGCTGTGGTTTTGTTCTGGTCCCCAAGGTGGGGGCTTCTTTTGCAAGAGTTTTGACAGCTGGCTGGTATGTTTAGTCACATCTGGGATAAAGTCTCTGATGTAGTTGACGATTCCCAAGAATTGTTGGACTTGTTTGACTGTCATGTTCTCATCAGGGGAAGT